>NW_026067927.1:14426185-14446726 GCF_014885135.2 Alexandromys fortis
CTGTCTCTGCCTCCCAAGTGCTGGGATTAAAGGCGTGCACCACCATCACCCGGCTGTGACCCATTTTAAATGAGGTGTCTGTGATGTAAAACTGAAGGAATTGTTTCTGGTCTAAGTAAGGGCACCTCCATGTTCTGAAATTTAAACATGGCCTCAACCTTGGAGATGCCTATGAATTTAAATTTTGTTTTTATTGACATCTGGATTTTTTTTGTTGTTTCAGTTTTTGAGAAGGGTCACGTGTAGTTCAGATTGGCCTCAAACCCCCTGTACAGATGAATTTGATCTTGAACTTACGCTTCTTTCTTGCCTCAGTCTTCCAAGTTCTGGAATTATAAGAATGTGCCATTAAAGCTAACTTATTAAAATATTAGCATCTCAAGGATTGGTTGTTTAATGTTTTGTTTTGAGACAGGATTTCATGTATTCTATGCTGACCTCAAATTCATAATATTGCTGAAGATGACCTTGAACTTCTGAACTTCCTGCTTCCAGTTCCTGAGTGCTAAGATTATAAGCATGCACCATCATGCTTGGTTTACTTGATGCTGGTAGTTAAACCTAGGGCTTCCTGCATTCTAGGCAAGCACTGTACCAATTGAGCTATATCTTCAGCCTCTTCAGGGTTGGTTTGTTTGTAAGGTAACAGAGAATGTTCTCCTTGAGAGAAACTTGGGTCTGCCTGAACTCCTCGTAGCTTGGTGGTTCGGATTGGTTGTGAGCCCATATGGAATTAGTATCTGGAAAATGACCTGTGTCTTCCTCCACTGAGCTCCCAGGGCTATGCACAAAGCAAAATGTCATCATGGTCTTTATTAGAAGCTGTGCTTAATAATTTTTTTAAAAATTCCATCTCAGAAGTATAAATGGCCTGTGTATTGGTCCAATAAATCATTGTCCCCGGCTGAATCTGATGATACAAATAAAATCAACAGCAGTCTGTACCTCAGGGACAAAACATCCCCTCTCCATGCATGGTCCTCTTCCCATTAAACTGAATATTTCGTCTCAAAGAGCTTGCCACTACCTTCCTTTCTTACTGCCAGGAAACAGTGGCATGCCCTTGCCTGTTTGCCATGAGGTCCCTGCCCCCACCTTGGGAATGGCTCCAGGAAGGAAACTGCTGGAGTAGAGTCAGGAAGGGCTGTGGATTATCTCTTTCCCTGGGAACAAGTGAGGCTGGGCAGGGGAAGTTCAGGAGCCGATTTCCTACATGTCTGAGAGCAGAGGCTCTGCTTGCCACCGGCTCCCCTCATTTGCCCCTCATGTGCTCGTCTCGGGGCATCCCGTCCTTATGCTGGACCGTTCAGACTCGGGCTCTGTTAGTGATCCCATAGTCCTTCACCGTTTATTTAATACTGAGTCACAGCTTATCCTCTGGGGATCTTCTGTGTGTTTGTCCTTCTAGTGGGATCCTTTACTGTTCATTGACACGAGTGTGTATTTAGACATGGTTGACATTACAAAATGAGGTACTAGAAATAAGCAACCAAAACTTCCTGGACTTCTAATGTTCTTTTCTCCTCCATAGTACAAGTTAATTAGAGGGAGGAAGTGTACCTACAGTCATCCCCTTCCCATAGGGATAGTACTTAATGTAAAAAAAAAAAAAAAGTGAAGTGGGTACCTTTCAGCAGGCCCTGCCAGTGTATGCCACTAACCAAACATGCCACACAGCAGAGTTAGTACCAGAGGTTTATGGGGGAGGGAAAAGGGGGAGAGTGAAAGAATGAAAGGCTGTCTAGGAGTGGGGACATTGAAAGAGTCAGACAGACAAGACAGAACAGGGAAGAGAAGCAAGAGAGGGAGCTTTTAAAGGGTGCACATGTCTCATAGCCGGCAGTGGCAAGGTACTTGGCAACAGGTGATGGCTTAGCTGCCTCAGTGGCCGAGGTGAAGGGTACAGTAACCTTCAGTATTTGCTGGCCTCACACTGCTGCTGAGAGTGCAGCAAACACATTTAAGCCTTGTCAAGGTAGCATGCTCAGCAAAATTGTTTAACCTGCATCTGTCCACAAGAGACAGATAAACCCAGTGAGCAACAACCTATGAGCCAGCCAGAGTATACTCTCAAAGATTATTACGACACCAAGGCCAGAAGGCAGAAGACAGATTAAAGTTTCAAAGGAGACCAAGACACTTCCATATGTGCTATGCTGGAGAATGTATGAAGAATCACTGTCAAGACCATTTTGAACTGTTATTGATAAAATCCAAAGATAGCCTTTTAGAGGTTATTATCAGCATATTAAGTTTTATTATCAGTTATTAAGTTTCTTGAGTATAATATGAGGTGTTAAGATTATGTAGGAGAGTGTCTTAGGAGACACAAGCTGAACTATTGAGGTGCCGTGGTATGTCCACAAATTATTTAAAACTAGCTCCATACTCTCCCCAAAAGTAAATGTACACTAGGGGGGAAAAGCACATGTGGCAGAGGGTAACTGACGACTAAGTGAAGCTTATCCAGATAATGGCAGTCTCTCCTTCTGACATTTCCAAACTGGAAAGTTGAAATCTCAGATTGATTTCCTGTGACCTTTCCAAATTGTCTTCTTATTCTTACAAAACAAACAGTGGGGTGGGGACAGAGGGCAGCAACCAAAAACCGAGGACTAACCTTGCTTCCCATTTCTTCCTTCCAAGAACTAACCAAGCCCAACCCTGCTTAGTTTCTAAGATCCACGGAGCTCAGGGAAGTGTGGCTGTAGACTGGTTCCCATTTCTGCCATTATTATAAATGGTGTGCCAAAAGGCCTTTTGTTTGTTTGTTTAGTTGATCTGTTAGTTGATTTTTTGAGACAGGATCTCACTATGTAGCCTTAGCTGAACCAAAACTCACTGTGTAGACCAGGCTAGCCTTGAACTCATTGGAGACCTGCCTGTCTCTGCCTCCTGAGTACTGAGGTTAAAGGTATATGCCACCATGCCTGGCCTGACAGCCTTCTGATCAAAGATAGTTTCCTTGGGCTGGGCAATGGTGGTTCAAGCCTTTAATCCCAGCACTCTGGAGGCAGAGGAAGGCAGATCTCTGTGAGTTTGAAGCCAGCCTGGTCTACAGAGCCAGTTTGAGGACAGCCAGGGCTACAAAGAGGGCTACCCTGTCTCAAAAAAAAAAAAAATTAGTTTCTTTGAACAATAAAAGATGAATTGATAAGTTCAGCACTTAGAGAAAAGGTGATGTTTTCCAAAATAGCTGTATTGAAGTAGAGTTTCTCCATTGAGAGTGGAGTTAGCTGGCTTCTAGAATCTTCTCAGGCTGTGCATCTGTCCACATAGTTTGATAACCAGAATCTGGAAAATGAGTCCTGTCTTCCAGCGGCTCTCACAGAGCACTCCAGGGGAGCTTCTGTTAACCCTAAAAGCAACCCTGCGGTCTCCGCTACTTAGTCTGCTTTCATTGCTGCTCACACCTGAGAAAAAGAACTTCAAGAAGGGAAGGGATTTGGACTGCACTGTTCATTCTTAAAGATTTCAGCTAATCTAGGGGGAACCCAAAAGAACAGTGGTTCCAAGCCCACAACAGGGAATTCTCAGGTTGATCTTTTCCTCACGTTCACACAAGGTGCTAGACCTACACCTGGCTCTGAAAAGTAGTTCCTGTGTGTCTCCCTCCCCGGTAAACAGATGACAGACACTAAGGAAAACGCAAGTCTCTGCCAAAGAATGTTGTTGCAAATGATTTGCATGTTAGTGGCTCTGTCAGTTTTGATGTGAGAGGTGTAGACTTGAGGCCAGCTCTGTCTATTGAAGCTCTGAGAAGAGTTAAAGAGTTACTAATGCCCATAGGCCCTGTGCTTGCTGATCCACTTTTGAAACTGATTTTCCCGTCTGCCAGTTCAGGCATAGTGTTGAGTCTTCTTGTTACAAAGGGGAAATTTTCTTTCTTTCTTTTTTTTTTTTTTTTTTTTTTTTTTTGAGTAACTCTGCTATCAAATTGAGGACTTGGTCAGTTAAAAGTTTCAAAATTTTATGTCGTGAGTAAGCTTTTGGCTTCACTATGGGTGAGACAGAGTGAGTAAGACAGTAGTGGGTGGCTCACGCCTTTAATCCTACCACAGGCATGTAGATCTCTTGAGTTCTAGGTCAGCTGTCTGTACATAGCAAGTTCCAGGCCACATGGGGTACATAGTGAGACCTTGTCTCAACAAGGAAAAAGGAATGAGTAACGCATGGATCCTACACAGTGAGCTCCAGGACAACAGGGAAAGTGGGTGTTTCTTCCTCTCCGCAACTGAGCAATAGAAATTGGAGTGTGCAGGCAGCTACAGGATTTGTGTCCCAGGACTGTGAGGCAAGCACAGGAAGAAGATACCAGCTGTAAGGAGCACTGAACTAGTCCCACGTCACTTCCTCTTTGGAGTCTTTTTAGTAAATGGTCACAGTTTGCTTATTTGTTACCTTTTTACTAGATTGTGTTTCTCCTTAGGATCAGGCCTTGTAGCTTTTTTTGTGTTCTTAATTCCAAGCACAGTGGACTTCAGTCTCTGTTGAATGACTGTAATTGATGGATGGCAAGATGACTTTAAATCCCTTTGAAAGCAAAAACTCTCTTCTGTGGGTGCCTGATTATTGGAGTTGGTGTTAAAGATCACAGGGAATGAATGTATTATACCTCTTCAGACCCCATGAACACGTTTGCCAGCCTCCTCATTAGGGTCCTCTTCCAACTGAGAGCAGTGAATCAAAGTCCCTGCTAAGGAAGGGCACAGAGTAAAGTAGACACATGTAATATCTGTTTCCTTAATGGGATGCTGTACCTTTTAGTTGTGGTGAACTTTCTTATGATCACGACAGTACTACCACACAGAAAGGACCAGTATTCTTTCATATGTGCATACAGTGCATTTTGATTCCATTTAGAATCATCTTAAGCAAAATAAAATAGCTTTCAGAAAACTCTCAAGCAGCTTCTCATCTTGGAGACATTCATCCTCACCTTGTCCCCATCTGCATTTTATGAATAAGTCCAGTCTGTAGGGGAATGAACTAGGTAGGGAAGCTGACATCCTATGGACCAGTGTTAATAGAAAAGAATGTTTGTACCACTCCCAAGTCTTGTTTTTGGTGTGGGCACTAACCTGTTGACCTATCCTGGGGCATAGATTAGCCCACAGTCCATGGTTTCTTGTTGGGTTTGAATGATGATAGATTGGCTCAGAAATGATTCCCTTCAGCAGTAAACCTGAGGTTATCTGCCGTAGGCCAAATGCCAGTCAGATGGGAAGGAAGCTGAGAAAGCACTGCAGTGCCCGCGTGCACCACTTATGCATTTCAACTCTTACCTATCTCTGTGAAGCAGAAAATAACCTCCAGTTTCTTCCAGCAGAGAATTCATTTTAGTTTCATAAAACCAGAAGCACATTGGCAAGATGACTTGGTAGGTACAGGCCATTGGCACCTGACAATCCAAATCTATAAGCCTGGCCTTGATGCCCAGATAAAGGTGGAAAGAACCAGCACCACAAAATTGACCTTTGATCTGTGCACCCCTGCCCCCCACCCACAAAATAATAATGTTTTTAAAACCCATGTTCTTTCTATGGTTTCTTCCCCTCATATCACCTTCTTATGAACTCTAGCTGCCTCCGATTTGCCTTATCTCATTCATGTGACATTGACTGGAAACATTCGACCTGCCGAGACTTGAATTTGGCATTTGGGGTTTCTCCCGCAGCCCGTGTAGATAGCATCGCCAGCAAGTCGAGCACGGGCTGTACATTCTCTGCCTTGGGATGTTCTCCACCTCCGGGGACAACCAGCCCCAGTTACAGGAGTTGAAAGGCAATGCCTTTAAAAGGTCCTTTTACAATGCTGTGACTTCTTGCTTGTAAGTGTTGGGAACTGGTTTTTATGCTGTAGAATAGTCCCCTGGGGCTTCGGAACACGAACAGGACAGTGATTGACAGTGGCCAACAGTTAACTGCACCTTGACCCCTATGCCGGATGCTGTCTTGTCCCTTTACATGGACAGTTCCCCACCACCCGTGATTAAGCATTCAGTGTAGATTGGGAAACCAAGACACATGTACTTGAAGAACTAGCTTTGAGTCATTGGGACAGAGCTGGACTTGGACCTATGCATGTGACTCCAATATCTGAACCCCACCATTCTCCTCCCTCCCTGCAAGCAGAGACCTGCCACACCTGAAAGAGATCTGAAAGGCTACGGGCTTCCTGTCAGCAGTGCAGCTAAGCAGTTGTATGTGTTAGGTGGGAAAGGCGTGTTAAGATTCTGCCTGCGTACAGTTTCCACATAGAAAAGAAAATGCCCTGTGTACAAGCATGGCTTCCACTGAGATGAATGGCTCCAATCCAGGGAATTCTGTCACACACACACACACACACACACACACAAACTGTTAATTAAGACACCAGAGTTCTTATGTTAATGTAGAGATCAGAGTTATATTCATTTTTCTTTCCATAGGATAAAAAGATCAAGTGGCATGAGCAGCCTTTTGGGGAAAATTGGAGCCAAAAAACAGAAAATGAGCACCCTTGAGAAGTCCAAATTGGACTGGGAGAACTTCAAGGAGGAAGAAGGGATTGGTGAAGAACTGGCTATCCATAACCGAGGGAAAGAAGGGTAAGGAGTGGCTCTGTTTGTCTGTAGCCTCGGAACTCTGCAGTGATCTGTTTCACACCACCCTGTTTAGCAATCAAAATGGAGTGCTTTGGTTATTGGTGAAGCTCTAAGATGAGGCCAATCCCATCTGTGAGAAGCCACTGGGTGAAGATGGGGGGAGGGCGGGGGGCGGGGCTGAGGTGCAGTGTTCCCTGAACCAAATTTGCTGGCTTACAGCTCAGTGAACTATAAATCGCCTGGTTTATTCACAAGACTGGGTCTGGCTCACGGCAGCTGGCTTGTCCTAATCTGAATCATTTGACCTTCTGAGAATCTGGTTAGTTCAAGTGCTTCAAAAGCAAAGAAAGCCAACCCAATGCCAGGATACTGTCACGTTATCCATGAATGGTTTGGTATTTTTTTCGACCATGTTACTGTGGTCAAGGGCATGGTGTGACATTTGCTTCAGCTGTATGATACATGGCAAGGCCTTTGCTGTACCATTTCATGGTCACTCTAGAATACAAAGAGAATATCCATAAACCAAAAGTGACCTATTGCTTGTTAAGTGTTTTTGTTTTGTTTTCCCTGTGTGAGTGCTGAGAAAGGATCTCACTCTGTAACCTAGTCTGTCCTCAAAATCATGGCAATCCTTCTGTCTCAGTCCTCCATGTTTGGGATCACAGGTAAGAGCCACCATGCCCACACAGCTTTCATGTATGTTTTTGGTAAGGAAAAAGAAATGGGGCTCATTTAGTGGTTAGGGAATACAAGAGAAACTTAAGAAGCAGAGGCCCATGACTTCAGGTCAGCATTCCTCACTCCTGAAATATTGAATGGCCGTTTATGCAGCCCTGTCACCAGTAAGACCTTCTTCATTTACAGCCCTGCCCCTCACCACTAAGACCTTCTCTTTCCACATAGCAGTTGCCTCAGCTCCTCTGCCAGTAAAATTGGGATGCTATTACACCTTCATTCTGGTTGTGCAGATCCTGAGATAAAGCAGAATGTATGTAATACGTACAGAGATGTAGTGTGTATAAAGCACTTTGAAGACTACTGATGTAAGGGCCAGCTTTCAGCAGCTCAGGAATTGATGGGGAGCCATGGAGTCAGCAGTTTGACTCTTCTATCTGAGGCAGTGAGGAGAGCAAAACATATCTATCTAGGGCTGGCCAAAGAAGGAAGCACACACACCTTCAGGATCTTTCTTCGTCTCTCTCTCTCATTATTTCTTTTCTTACGTCTATCCAGATGTGTCCCTTCTGTGTTTTTATTTTTTCCCTTACAGCTTATTTACCCCAGCAGAATCTTTCAAGCAATATAAAAGTTACAGTGTGATTACATTCTATTTTTTAACCAAATGATTACAATGAATACAAATAAAAAACTTGTCTTTCATGTCCCTTACATAATTAACATTTTTCGCATTACAGGTGAAAAACAAATTATCCCAAGAGCCCACACACATTTATGTCTAAGCAACTTGTTACAGATTAACAGAATGTAAGCAAGCAAGTTATTTTTCCCAGCCAGTTCCTTTCCTGGCAAGCTGCATTTTGTGGTTACAAAGAAAGGTAGCCCTTACTTCATCTGAGACAGGGGCAATACTTTAAGCAGTTTAAACAACTTAAGAGGAAATCTTCATAATAATCCACAGGTAAAAATGCCTAGTAGAACAGGTTATGTCCCTGAGACCACACTACGGTAAAGACAGTGGGGATCCCTCACACCCATTCACATCATCCCAGATACCAGAGAAAAATGGCAGTGGCAAACATGTAAAGACTCGGCAGTAGCCATCGACATTCCGGAGCAGAAGCCCTGGGGCCTTGCCTATCCGAGATTCACCCATCAGTGGCTTAGGTGCATTCTGGTGGGCGAATCTCCTGAAGTCAGTTCCACCTGCTGCTCCTGACATGGCCACTCACCACATGGAGGCCTGTGTAAGTACGTGTCATTCAGGTTATTAATTAACCTAAATTAGCCTTTAATCCCAGTACTTGGGAGGCAGGGTGTCTTAGTTCGGGTTTTTATTGCTATGAAGAGACACTGTAACCACAACACCACTTGTAAAGGAAAACATTAATTGGGGCCAGACAACCTGCTCTTCTCCACGTTGGTTCTGGTTGGTGTTTGCTCACAGCAGCAGCAGAGAGCTGATGGGGACAGGCACTGGCCCCAGCTTAGCCCCAGCTTAGCCGTCTGTGCCCCTCAGGATATTAGGGTAATGGAGCAAATACGCAAAATACTGGTCTTCCCTCAGGCTTCTGTTCACATTTCTTTTCTCCTATTTGCCATTAGCTGACCACCCCCAGACCCAGACCTTACTGGAAAGCTAGATGCTTTATCCATTTAAGTCCTAGCCAACAGTTTAGGAGTATTCTCCTTGGCGATGGGGTAGAGTTTGGAGGCGTTCCCCAAGTCTCCCAGGCTGGCTCTTCTGCCTTCCCCAGCCCTTCAGCCTGGGAGTGTGGGCCCTGGGCAATTGTTTTCTTCTTCCTCCCCAAGCAAACACTAGTACTAAGACTTAGCCGCCATTTGGGGCCTTTCCTGCCACCCCTGTCCACTTCTCTAGCTGCTTGCTGCAACCCAGCCTCAATGCCCTTTGCTTTGCGGTGTCACCTCGGATGCCACTGCAGAACAGCCCCCCCACCGCGCTCACACAGTGTCACCTCGGATGCCACTGCAGAACAGCCCCCCCACCGCGCTCACATCACCACTTCTCAGCTGTGCTGACTGACTGGTGGTGTCATGTCTTGTTAGTGTCCAGTAAGCACCCCAGAGCTGATACCACACCACTCCAGTGTCTGAATGCCTGGCGCATTGGCTAGCAGATGCCACTGGCTTTGTCTGTGGCCTAGGATCAGAACTAACCAATCAGAAAAGTCTGGCATAATACATCAGAATAGGTTTTTATGCGGCAACATTTTCCGTCAGCAGAGCGCTTGAAGTGCTAGGCCAGAGACAGTCCAGGTGTGAGCGGACGTCGTTCGGGTGTTGAGCATGACTTCTAAATCACAGATTTCCTGATGGTTGGTATCATCAACACAGCTTTCCAAATATAACCCTAAGGCAGGAGCCCTAGATGTAGGGGAGAGAATTTGTGTATAAAATGTACACTGAAGAGAAGCTTGGGTTTGGCTGCTGCTCTCTGTCCAGTTAAGCTGAAGGTACAGAGCATAGTGATTAGAAACCAGCTATTTGGCGATTTAAAGAACATGATGGAGGGGCTGCTAAATACTTTGCATTTCCCGAAGCATCTATCTCCAGGATTTCCAGGAGTTTGTTTCCCCGGACCATTGCAACCATGAGGAAAGGATTATTGTTGCTGCCTTTGTGGCCATGCCTGGGCTGGCACTTTGCATCTTTAGTTGCCTTCCCAGAGCAGAGAAATCCTGCCCTGTTAGGACTACCCCAGAGACATGCTGCGTCTGAGTGCTTCCACTGCCCATCAAGAGCTGAAGCTCATCATTGCTGTGCTGTTTGACTGCACCAAATGTGCGCAGGAGCCAGCACTGCAACACAGTGCCAGCCCCAGAACGTCCTCTAACCTGTGTCTCCTGTGCATGCCCTTTTCCTTAACACTGTGCAAGAAGCCTCTCCTGCGGTTTTAGCCACAGGATGACCACATGACAGAGCTTTTGCAAGCCAGCATCCTCTGACCTCCAGGCTGGGTTCTCTGACAAGTACTGGCTTCTTCCCTGATAGTGCTCCCTACTCCTCCCTACCCGGTGTCCTGACTTTCACGATAATCGAGGCAGAAAAATAATTTGAGTTGAAAGATCCCAAAGATATCAGAGCCTATTGTGTATAGCTTAAGTTCTGGAGGAGAAACTGGAAACCTAGGTTCTTGATGCTCTTAGCTTGTTTTGTTAGTGACAATAAAGATCTGCTACTTTGCCAGGCATAGTGGTGCACACCTTTAATCCCAGCACTAGGGAGGCAGAGGCAGGCTGATCACCATGAGTTTGAGGCCAGCCTGATCTTCAGAGTGAGTTCCAGGACAGCCAGAGCTACACAGAGAGAGCCTGTCTTTTATAAATGAGTGAATGAATGAATGAATGAATGAAGTGAATGAGTAAATAAGTAAATCAATACAGTAAAATCTGCTGCTGCTTAAATGGGCCATAGAAGAGCCCTAGCCTTCCCAGTGTGCCAGGCTCCTTCTGACCTGAAAAGCAACAAGACCAAAGACAAGTAAGAGCCATAATTCCCATTGCACTTGTCAGCCAGCAGATCTGTTCGGAGCTGTGGCCCAATTAAAATGCCTGGAAACCCCTGCAACCCAGTTGAAGTAGGTGAACCCTCAGGTGGCCCTCTCAGGCAGCCCTTCCTCGGGAGCATCTCCAGTCTTTGTCTCCATTCCAAATGTCCTGATATGAGGCCTTGCAGTCATGGCTGTGGTTCAGTCAACGAGAAGCAAGAACCAGTGCTTCTCGTTGTATCCACAGAGGGGCATTACATTTTTATTCCTGTTTCGCAGAGAAGGAAAAAACAAACACAAAAAGTCAAAAATTAAATACCAATACATTTCCCAAAAGTACAGATAGCAGATACCAAAGTCATTCTCATCCCCAGCACCATGTTGGCACAGTCAGCTCGTGGATGTAAACCAAGCTGTCACAAGGATCCTCTTAACAGCTGCCGGTGGCTGTGACAGGGAATAAAATAGCCGGACCTGCCTTGCTGGCCTTTGTCTGGGCTGCCCTTGAGAATTGAGTTGCATCTGTGTGTGCCCTTGTCGCCGTCTAAGACTTCCTTTGGCCTCGGCTTTGCCCCTTTAGCTTCTGTGTCTGGACACATACAGCTTCCGTGAACCTGCAAGCCCTTATCCGTGCTCAGTGAACGTCCCAGGGTAGAAATCGCTTCCTTTTCCTTCCTGAAACACCACATGATTCTTACACAGTACATCTCTTGCCTGTGTTCACTCTCTTTGCTGGCTCTTCCAAGGGACAGTTGGCATGCCTGTCACCAAGTCCCCAATTTACATGTGTCTGCTTCTCCAGATCCAGGATAGGCAAGGGCTGGAAAGGAGTCATTGCAGTGGGTGAGGCCCTCAGCTCATTTTCTAAGCAGCCCTGCCTGAGGCCCTCGGCTGCTGCAGGGAGTTGATTGTGTCCATGCCTCCTCCCCCAGGCCCCCATTCTTTGCCTTTATCTGGAGGAGAATACGGTATCTGCCACTGCTCTCTCTGCCAGGGAATCTGAATTTCAGATTTAACTGGGTCTCCTTTATTTTCACCTACTAAATCTGACAACTCTGACCCAAGGGACTGTGTCAAACCTTAGCACAGCCTTTCCATGTGTTCCAGCTATTCTGGCCTCATTGACAGTTCTGACACCGCAGCCTAATTGCTGATGCAGACAAGGTGATAGTTACTAGTTTCAGACAGCACACACCCCAGCATGGCCATCTGCTGTCCTTGGGACCCTGATGGAAGTTGGCTACCTAAAATCACAGTTGAACTCTTGCTCCATGCTAAGCATTATTGATATACTATTTATATTTATACTTATATAAATATACATTTACCCCTCGCAGCAGCCAATCTGAGTAAGGAGGGTTGATCTCTCTTTAACTTTTTTGGGGGGCTGGTGGGGGGGAGGATATAAGTTTTTTTGGTTTGGAATTTTTTGTTGTTTTTGTTTCTTATTTTCTGGTTTGTTAAGACAGTATTCGGGATTCAGGGGTATGGTTCAGTTGCTATAGTGTTTGCCTATTGTGTGCAAAGCCCTACATCACACAGGACAAGCCTAGTGGTTCATAGCTGTAATCTGAGGAAGGTAAAGGCAGAAGCCTACAGTCATACTGGGCTATATATAGCAAGCCATCCTGAAATGCATGAGACCCTGTCTCCAAAACAATAAAACTGCAGGAGTGGTCTCTGGCTTAGGCTAATACAGAACTCACATCAGTCTTCTTACCTCAGCCACAGCAGTACTAGATAGACAGACAGATCGATAGATATTTTTATTGTTGTCCCCCCCTTTTAATATATTAAGAAACAGATTTGCTAAGTTTATGCTTGTCCAAAGTCACACAGTCAGTAAGTGACAGGATTTGAATTCAGCTCCCTCTGGCCTCAGAACCTGTTTTCTGACTAGTCCTTGGTAGTATGTGGAGGATTAATAGCCACAGGCTCATCTGGCAAGCAAGCAGGATGGGCCTCGCTTCAGGATGCTGACGGGCAGAAAAACAAGATCTGAAGTGAAGAACACAGGTTCCTGGACCTGGTTGTGTTCTCGCCATGAATGTAATAATCTTGTAATGACAGAGGCACATTTTCCATGGTGCAACAAAGAAAACTTAGTGCAGAGATGCAATTATGTTTCCTGTTTTTAATGGCAGTTTTGCTCTCTCAATAGATTAATTAGCTGCAAAGAGTTCCTCCCCTCAAGCAAATCACAGCATGCTTTACGGCAAGAAAAGGTAGATGAGAATGCAGCTGTGTGCCATTAAGCAGCCAGGCTCCCTCCTGACCACTTGCCTGCCGGCGTAGGCTGGCCTCCCTCCACCCTGTCTGGGAAGACTGAGGCAGAGCTCCGGGCTTCCAGGGAAAGCCTGTGTGTGACAGCGGGTGCAGAGGTGTTTGTCTCATTGCTAGAGGAACTCTTCCTTTATGCCACAGAAGTGGCCTGGCCCCCAAGCTAAGGAGAAAATACCGAGGGAAATAAAGACGAGGAAATTAGGTGACTTTGCGAGCCTGGGCTAAGGGTTCCCTCACAGCAGTCCTTGGTGGCCGGTATTGTAGCCTTTTTCTTGCGTTTTCAGGTATATTTTTTATGTTTTGAGATACACAAAAACATGGCTTTGGCTCCGTGAGATGGCTCAGTGGATCCGATGCACTTGTGTCAAGCTTGCCAACCCTTGTTCAGTCCCCAGGACCCATATGGTGGAAGGAGAGACGCAACCCCTGCAAGTCAGCTGTCCTCTGTGCCACACAAACACATACCCGTACACAAGCACAAAATAAATCTTACCTTGAGATTATCTTGGCCTGGCGGTGGTGGCACACACCTTTAATCCCAGCACTTGGGAGCCAGAGGCAGGTGGATCTCAGCCTAGTTAAGTAGTGAGATCCTATCTCAAAACAAACAAAAAAAGGGGTTAGGCATCCTTTTCCATTTTATCTGAACAGAATTGTCCAGTGTAGATGAAGTGGGAGTGGTCAGGTGGTCATCCCAACAGCCTGGCCAACCTGCTAGTTACTGCAGCCTGATTTGCCCCTGGGTTTGGGAGCGGAGCCCTTTGTGCCAGACTTCACTGACACTGTTTTTGTCTTCTTCCAGGTACATTGAACGGAAGGCTTTTCTGGATCGAGTGGACCACAGGCAGTTTGAAATTGAACGAGACCTCAGGCTGAGCAAAATGAAACCTTGACATTCTGGGGAGAATTAGTAGCAGCTTATTCCTGTTGACAATGTGAGCTCTCTGTGTGTCTGTGAACTGTCTCCAGTGCTCATCATCCTGTTTCCAGCAGGGCCCTTTTCTACGTTGCAGTTTGGTTTATGTATCTTACTCTTAGCTGGTTTCATTCATTTTACTTTTTAAAATTTGTCTTTAAATAAACAAATAGAAGTCCTCTGTGAGGTTGGTAAAAGTGAAGATGCCACTCTGCTCTTCTTCCAGCCCAGGCCCAGCTAGCACCGCCCAGAGAAGCCAAGGGCCTCTCTCTCTGAGATCAACCTTTCCTGGGCAGATGCTGAGTCCCTGAGCATTTGTTCTCAATTGATTCAGCTTCTCTTTTGTGTGAAATTCTCATGGTAAGGTGGAACACTGATATAAATTAATACTGAGTGGTCTTTTTGTTTTTTCCTACTTCCCTTTTTCTCTTCAAAAAAAGTCTACTTCAGATATATTTTCTACCTCAATAGTTCTTTAGTTTTTTTATATGTCAAGGGATATTCTTGCCAGTAGTGCTGGCACACACCTAGAATCCTAGCACTTGGGAGACTGAGAAAAAATTACTACAAATTTGAGGCCAACCTGGGCCATATATGGTTCCAGATCAGCCTAGGCCATAGAGTGAATCTTGTCTCAGAAATGGGGGGTCTGGAGTATTCTAAAGGACAATTGTTCTTTATACTCCTTGGGAAATTCCAAACCCAAACTTCCTGCTTAGGAAGCATGGAAGAGAATAAATAATAAACCATCCATGCTAATACAGCATTAAATCCCTACAGTTGCTCCTAGGGCATGGGAATGGGGAGAAAGTGGGCTTTAAAGACAATGGTCTGTTTCCTGCTCGGACACAGCTCCGTGACCTTGGCCGCTGGTCTGTTTTCTGGCTGGGGATGGTTGAGTCAGAATCTCATGGGGCTGAAGTGAACTACTGCCATCCTAAGGACAAGGAGCACCAGGTCACAGTGGACTTCCACATCCAGACCTTGGGTGTGTTTGTAGCAACCGGACGGCTAGCATCTCATTACCTAGAAAGGGAGTTTACAAGCTACATTTGAACCCAGGGTCTGTTGTATCCATCTGCAAAAGACTGTGCAGGTGGCAAGAGAGCATTTGAAGCTGGCATCAGACAGATGGTCTCTACTGGGACGTGGGATGATAGAGGAAGTCTTTAACCTGAACCAGCCAGCACACCATTAGGGCAGGCCCCCCAGACCTGCAAGAGTGGAGGCTCACCTATGGTGCTGTCTGGCATGTCACCCACTGCACTGGGGTGACTACGTCTCTTGGCTGTTGCAGTTCTGTGTACCCCCAGCATCCCCACCTCACACAGTTTAAAAGCTTTCTCTACTGATAGATGTGGCATGTTGATGAAGCGCCTCCTTGCCTGACTCTGGCATATGTGCCCAACAAGTGTACAGTGTGTGTCAGCATCAGTGAAGCAGACCTGGGCCATCACACCACTCTGGCTGCAGGGGAGGCTGCCAATGTGTATGTGGAGCTTTCCAGCCTCTGTGGCAAAGATAGACCGAGAGGGAGGAAACGGGCTAGCTGACCAGTGTGCCCAGCACAGCCAGTCTTCGTCATAAGCAGCCTTTCTGTTTATTTTCTAAAGCTGCTCCTGGGGAGTAGGGAGGTAGGAGATGAAAACAGATGGCCGTGTGTTGGTAGCTGCTGAGCTGTTCTGAACTTGGAGATGGGTTTCAGTTTTTCATAATAAAACTTTATTTATTTCTGGGCAGTGGTGGTGCACACCTTTTATTCCAGCATTCAGGGGGAGGCAGAGGCAGGCGGATCTCTGTGAGTTCAAGGCCAGCTTTGTCTACAAAGTGAGCTCTAGGACAAGCTCCAAAGCTACACAGAGAAACCCTGTCTCGAAAAACAAAACAAACAAACAGAAAACATTTTTTTAGCATTACCCAAGAGACACAGGATTGTTTTCTGTATAAGGAAGAATTTTGAAGTACACCAGGCTGAGCCAGAAGAGGGTGACCTGCCTCACAACAGCCAACTCTCAGGCCTGCAAAAGTATAAGGGAGGGCTGCCTGTTAGGAAGGAGGTCCTCTCTGCTCACCAAGACCTGCATCTATTAACAGCTCAGGAAACACACTCTGTACTTCACTGTGAAGTCAGTCGAGGGACAGGAACCCCCAGCAAGCCAGGCCGCCTGAGGTGGACACAGCTGTCCTCTAAGCGAGCGGCTGTTTCACCCAGGCATGATAAACCAGAGAGTGCCTGGCCACGCCCCGCTGCATGCAGTGGCTGCAGCTGGAGGCAGGGACCACATAGGAAGGTACACATGGGACATCTGAGGCAGACATTGGCCACCCGGGAGCTTTTCCTCCTGGTCAGTATGGACTCCTATGTTCTTAGTGGAATTGCTTTCTCAGCCACATTGTTGGTTGTCCTGATACCTTGTCTCACTTTCAAAGGATTAAGCCACCTTCACCAATGCCTGGCCTTCCTGAGTGGATGACCCTTGGTTCAGTCTCCAGCACTGCCCCCTACTCAAAAAACAAAAGTACCCTCTTTTCTGACAATTTGTTTGAGCCATGGCAGACGCTGTCTAGCCAAGTTGATAAAAATGTGTGGAAAAGGTATTTTATCCACATTTAGTGGAGCCTAGCTCCCACGAGAGATGGCGCCCTTTATTCAGGAATTTGGGATTGTTAAAGAAGTGTTTGTGGGGCCTGTGAAGAATAAGCCAGTGCTTAGGGACAGTTTGGCACTCTCTGTAGTCCAGTGCTCTGCTGGCCCTCACCATGGCCCCACTGACTAAGGAAGTACCTAAGGGCACTCACTGTGGCTGATCCTGTGGATCAGAGACTGTCTTAGGAGCTGAGCTCTCTGTCCCTGCCCTGACCTATCAGTGCTTAGTCTTCACTGTGTCCCAGATGGGTGTGTCAGAATTCAAGGGTGTCTGGTACCTTTTAATTATTGGGGGGGGGGGTGCTAACTGCCCTAAAGCAGTATGAGGCCAAATAACAAAGCAAGCCTCTTTCTGTATTCAGCTCACCTATTTCTTGAGGAACACAGTGCTCTAATTAAGAATTTTGCATAAGGCCTCTGGGGGCTCACAGGGAAGTGTTAAGAAGTCACCTTGAGTGTGGTGTGCACTGTTGGAGCTAAGGAGGAAGAAGTACACTGAGGCCCTGGCCAGTATTTATCCAGGGTCTGTCTGGGTGTCGTGCGGCTGGCCAGCCGAATGGCCAGCATCACAGGAGGACCAGGGACATCTTTGGAGAGAAGTGGAGCCAGGGTGTTTTTGCACCTGCTCAGGACTGGGAAGACGATGTCCAGATACTGTGCTACCTTGTGGTCAGCATGGCAAGGTATCTGAATGTGTGTGGCTCGATTGGTATGGTCTGGCAAGGCAGAGCATGGCAGAAGGGCTTAGCACACTCCAGAGGCCACAGTGTTCTGCCTTTTGGTGTCAGCTCCTCATGAGAGCTAGAGGTACGTAGGTATGTCGGTAGGACGTGGCTGATGCAGTTCGCAGCACACAGAACTGGGCAGACAGATCCCTCCGACATCTTGGCATCAAGCTCTGCCGTACTAAGGTAGGAAGCCGAGCTGCCTTCTTCACTTCGGGGTGTTGCCTGGCTCTGGGCAGCTGGGGAGGACGAGGCTGAGAAATCAAGGAGAGCATCCTCCAGTCAGACACTGCAGTTGCCTCCCTGCTTCTGACCTCCAGGCCTAGAGTATCAACTCTGCTCTGCCCCCTCACAATGTTGTGCTGAGTGAGATAAAGCATCCAAGCTCTAAGTTCCAGCAATCTAATGTACTTGAACACTTCCACCTTGTACTGTCACGTGGTGATGAGCTTTCTCTGTGTCCCATTGGCGCTGGCAGGCATTCTGGCAGATCCCTTGCCTCAATGGTTCCAGGAACAATTCTCAAAACAGTGGTTCAACACAACCAGTTTGAAAAAAAAAAAAAAAAGCTCCCGGGTGGGAGATGACAACGCACGCCTTAAATCCCAGCACTTAGGAGGCTGGGGCAGGCAGAACTCTTGAGTTCAAGGCCAGCCTGCTCTACAAAGGACTACACAGAGAAACCTGTTTCGAAAAACCGAAAGAAAAGTGACCTGTCAGGTTGTTCCCTGCCCCCCAGACAGGGTTTCTCTATAGCTTTGGAGCCTGTCCTGGAACTAGCTATTGTAGACCTGATTGACTTCGAACTCACAGAGATCCACCTGTCTCTGCCTCCCAAGTGCTGGGATTAAAGGCGTGTGCCACCACCGCTTGGCTCCCATTCTACTTTTAAAAAGCAGATTTGAGGGGCTGGAGAGATGGCTTCTCAGCACTTGCTGCTCTTGATAAAACCCAGATTCAATTTTCATCACCCACCTAAAAGCTAACAGCCAACCGCAACTCCAGTTCCTGACGATCCTGTACCCCTTCTGGACTCTGCAATACCAGCTGGGTATGTAGTGCCCACCTATGCACACAAAACGCCCATACACACAAAATAGAAATAAATGTAAAAGCAGGTCTGGAAAACAGACAGTGGTGGTGTATGCCTTTAATCCCATTACTCGGGAGGCAGAGGCAGGTGGATCTCTGTGAGTTTGAGGCCAGCCTGGTCTATAAGAGCTAGTTCTAGGATAGGCTTCAAAGCTACAGAGAAACCCTGTCTTGAAAAGGAAAAAAAAAAAAGCAAGTCTGAGGGACTAGGGAGATGGCTCAATGGATAAGCACAAGAACCTGAGTTTGACTCCCCAGCACTAATGTAAAAACCAAGTAAAACAGCTCCTCTGTGATCCCAAGCTTGGCAGGACACAGTCTCTGGGGCACTGGCCAGTTTAACCAAATTGGCAAAGTCCAAGTTCAGTGAGACTGTTTCAAAAAAATAAGATGGCGAGAAACCAAGGAAGACTCCTGATGTTAACCTCTGACTTCTCACACAGCGTGAGCACACACACACATACAAAGCAGGTTTTGGGTTGGCTGGGGGAGCTGAGGAGACTGGGCCAGGCCATGTGCCCCTTCCCAGAACAGCTGTGTTAGGACTTGTGCTGGTCGATGGTGAGCCGGTCGATGCAGACCTGGCCTCCCCTTGCTGAGGACCCTGACAGATGCACAGAGATGGGCTGTGAGTACCCATCTGTTAGATACTGTAGCACACCCCGACTTGTTAGGTGCAAAATAACCTTGCATGAATGAGTTTTCAATTTGCAGCTACCAACATGAATCACAGTCTGTATGGAATCACAGGTTATGCATGGAATGGTCTATATTCAAACTGCCCAGTATCATAAGCTGTCCCCAGGCCCTTAGGCCACCAGAACGACTTGAGGCTTCAGTGGGAAGTATAGCTGAGACATGGAGGGCATGAAGGAACCTTGCTGTCCTTCACTCTAGTCCCGCGTAGGAGGGCGAGAAGCTGTCCTCTCCCCAGTGCTCCCCCACCGAACACGTTTGCCCTGTGGAACACAGACCAATCAGTGGAAAACACTTTTGTTCTCTTGTGCTTTTGTTTGGGTTTTGCCATAATTTTGCTTGAGCTGGGGTCTTCTGTAGCCTGGGGTGACCTTGAATTTGCTCTGTAGCTGAGGATGAGCTGGAACTACCAATCCCTTACCTCCACCTCCCAAATGCTAGAATTACGGTTCTGTGCCACCATGCCCAGTATATGGTACTGAGGACCAAACCCAGGAAGGACTTCATGCACGCTAGGCTAGCAGTCCACCAACTGAGCTACAGCTCCTGCTTTTGTTTCCTGAGATACAATTCCCTATAGCTCTGGCAGGCCTGGAACTCACTGTAATCAAGGATGACTTTGAATTCCTGCTCCATTGGTATCCACCTACCAAATGTACGTCATCAGGCTTAATTAGAAGACATTTTTAAACTCTGCCTGAAGATATCCTCTCAGGCTACCCCCATTTCACTGTCCTTGATAGGACTCGTTCTCTTACCTCCATCGTGGGAGTTCTGAATGTGAGATTCAAGCAATGGCTTCCCTTTTTTGTTTTTGTTTCACTGCGTAACAGCCTTGGCTGTCCTGGAACTCGCTCTGTAGACCAGGCTGACCTCAAACTCGCAGAGATCCGCCTGCTGTGATTAAAGTGTGACGCCCACCATCAATCACATCAGCATGGTCTTCTCTGCCAGAGCCAGCTGCAAACAACTGGCCGTTGAATGGGCTTGTTTAGTACTTTCAGTGCAGGTAGTATTTACATACATACAGACAAACATGCGCAGAGAGGGGGGGCAAAGAATATCCCCCAGGTGGCATAAAAAACAAAACCAGACCAGTATTTGCCTAGTATGTTCCTATATATATAAAATATATATTAATATATACATAAATATATAATATATACACTATATATAGTGATTTTCCGTGTGTGTGTGTGTGTGTGTGTGTAGTTAAACAGTAGTATTCTACATTGTGGGTAATGTTGCTCCAAGAATATGTGGATTATTAGAGGAAAACTTCGTGTGACTGATACAGGCTGCCTCTTTATCAGTTATTGGTCTGAAAGACCCAGGACACCCAAAAAACACAGGATACTGCCATTGTTGGTTGTGCACCATATGTAGATGGTAAGATCCTTTTGCTGA
>NW_026067927.1:14447289-14455096 GCF_014885135.2 Alexandromys fortis
ACAGCTGATCTTATGGAGACACTTTCTCAATTGAGGTTCCCTTAGCAGGCAGAGGGCGAATAGTTCAGTGGGTAAAGTACTTTACAAGCATGAAGATCTGAGTTTGATTCCTAGAATTCACGTTTTAAAAAGAGCCGGAGGGGGGGCTGGAGAGATGGCTCAGCGGTTAAGAGCATTGCCTGCTCTTCCAAAGGTCCTGAGTTCAATTCCCAGCAACCACATGGTGGCTCACAACCATCTGTAATGAGGTCTGGTGCCCTCTTCTGGCCTGCAGGCATCACACAGACAGAACATTGTATACATAATAAATAAATATTTAAAAAAAAAAAGAGAGATGGGATCTTACTGTGCTGCGCATGCTAACCCTGGATTATTGGGCTCCAATCATGTGTGTTACTGTCATTCAGCCCATCTTGGAAATGAATGTATGAGCAACCAGGTGATTTTTTTTAGGTACATCAGTGTTTGAGAACTACTACATGTGGCCTTATTGACTTCCTACCTATATAAAACATTTCAAAGCCTTCAGCTATGTATTTGAGAAAATTACATCTCCCTTTGTCATACCATTTAAAATAATCCACATTCTTAAATTCCTGCCACATCAGCAAAACCACAGTGAGTTGAACCAGCTGGCCCTGGGCCTTCCTATGTCAGCTGAGACTCACCCGCAAGGTTCGTCCATCTTTCCCAAATCTTCGGAGTCCCAGCAAAGAGCTAAACTGAAGCCTCCTTAGGTCTCGGGAACTTGAAGAAGCAGCTAAAGTCGGGCTTGGGAAGCGGGCAGGAAATACAAGCAACAGAACTGAAATTCCCATCAAATGGCTGAGGATGCGGCACTTCGCTGTCAGATTGGCAACAGATGGTAAGACCCAAGTGTGCACCAGCTAAACTGAGTGTGCGGTGTGTCCTATACGTTGTCCTGCCACCAGATGTCTGCCACTACTGTCAAACCCATGAAGTGGTTCTGCTCCTGGCTAGTGCAGACCTAACCTGAGCTTGGCTGCCTTCTCTCCTTGTCTGCCCATGCTGGCATTCCTCTTACTGCTGTGCTGTTCTGATTACAGAAGGAAGTGGTTCATTGAAAATCTGAAAGCAAGGGCCTGGGGTGTAGCTCTTGTAAGTCACATGCTTAGCACTCTTGAGGGTCTAGATTCAATCCCCTCCTCTGCCCAAGAAAAACTGAAAACAAAAGTTAAACAGAATATAAATCTTACATTGTCTTTTAACAAAAAAAAAATCTATATAGACTTTAGGATATTTTCCCTCTGTTTTTCATATCCTGTGATATAATTGGGATTACACTGAACTTATGTGACAGACTACAGACAGCATCAATCACGTGTGGATATTTAAATGTTTAATACATTAGGGCCAACAAAATGGGCTCGGGAGGTGAAGAACTTGCCGCACAAGCCTGATGACCTAAATTCAAATCTCAGAGCCCGTGGCAGGAGAGGGTGAGTCCTGGAAATTGTCTATTAACTTCTCCACGCACACCACCACCGGCACGTGGGTGCACAAACACACAGCCACCATAATAACACTTTTTTTTTTTTTGGTGGTTTTTCAAGACAGGGTTTCTCTGTAGCTTTGGTGCCTGTCCCAGAACTAGCTCTTGTAGACCAGGCTGGTCTTGAACTCACAAAGATCCTCCTGCCTCTGCCTCCCAAGTGCTGATATTAAAGGCATTTTCCACCAAAACTGGCTGGGTGCATGTTTTTAATTCCAGCACTTGGGAGGCAGATACAGGCTCTGTGAGTTTCAGGCCAGCCTGATCTGCACAAGTTCCAGGCAAGCCAGGGCTACATAGTGAGACTCTATTTTGAAATAAAAGTTTGGGCCAGGCAGTGGTGGTGCACTTGGGAGGCAGCACTTGGGAGGCAGAGGCAGACAGATCTCTGTGAGTCTGAGGTCAGCCTGGTCTACAGAGTGAGTTCCAGGAGAGGCTCCAACTCTACACAAAGAAGCCCCGTCTCATAAAACAAACGGGAAGAAAGGGAGGGAGGGAAAAAGAAGAAGAAATAAAATTCTGACAGGAATGGAGCTCAGTTGGGATGGTGCCTGCACAGAGCCCTAGTTAGGTCCTCAACATCACATAAAGCCAGGTCTGATGATGCATGCCTGTGATCCCAGTACTCAGGGGCAGGGAGTGGGGAAGGCAGTTAGACTTAAAAAATTAAGGCTGCATAGTGAGTTTAAAGCAGGCATGGGACACTTGAGACTGTGTAAATAAAACAAGCCCCATCCCTCCAGCCTATAGTTTTAATGTATTACATTTTTAAAATTAAAGAAATGCATCATTGGGGGCAGTACCTCAGTGGCATGGCACTGGTCTAACACTTATTAGTAAAGAAGCTGTGGGTTCAGTCCTCAACACACATACACGCGCGCGCGCACACACACACACGTGTAAACCTAAAATGCAGTTCCTCAAAAGCACTTGAAGTCAGAGACTGGAAGCGCTCAGTGGTTGCACTTGCTCAGTGGCTGGAGGTGGGTGGGGCATTGCAGCCACTGCAACATTCTATCAGACTGCACCTCTGTATGCCCTTTGGACGGTTGCAGCGCACAACGCCTGTCTGCGCTCTATGCACCACCATACAGTTCGCGAGCTTCGGGCAAGGGGCTGGAGATTGAAACATACAAAGACACAGAGAGACAGAGACACGACCCTCTAGTCACTGGTAAGAAGCCCCTATTCAATAGCATCACGGAGGCTTGTATACCCAACGGTCAGGTGGGCCAACAGGTGAAAACCTCATCCTCTGATCCTCAAGGCCAAGGCAACACGTGCTTGTGAAGCAGAGCTGGTAAACAACTTTGACACAGCTTTCAGTAACTCAAATCAGAAGGAAAGAAAAGGTCACTAGCAGGGAAGAGCAGCTGGAGGCCAGGACTGCAAATGGTCCCAACAGACGGTCTTGCTTTGCTGTGAGCTGGGGCTCCATCCCAGCTTCTCAGGCATGCTAAGCAAGTGTCTGCCCCTGTGCTACATCTCCAACACTGTGGGTTTCGTTTTTTGGGGTTTTTATTTGGTTGTTTTGTTTTGTGTAGTTTTTCCAGACAGGATTAGCCCTGACTGTCCTGGAACTCATTCTGTAGACCAGGCTGGCCTCGAACTCACAGAGATCCACCTGCCTCTGCCTCCTGAGTACTGGGATTAAAGGGTACGCCACCACTACCCAGTGAAAGTGTGTATTTTCAAGACTGTGAAATAGAATGTCATGCTACCCTGAATGTCCCTGATCTCATCTGAAATAGAATGCTTAGTTCTTTCTGAGAAGGACCCCTCCCCTGAGCATACATGGCCCTCAGTGCTTATGTCAACCCTGATACAAAAACCCTTGTCTGTCTCTGCACATCCAATAATTTGGGTAAGACCTACGATGACTTAGGAAGATAAAGACCATCCCAGGATCACACTAGACTGTACAGTTTTGAGTTCCAGAAATTTCTGCTGCATAAGGCCCAGGTCTGTGTCTTTACAGAAGGCATCTGAACAGGGTGGGGACCCCTCACCAGCTTGATTGTGTGGCCCATTGCCCATATCATACTCCAGAGCAGTGTCAGGGCCCACAGATGTGAGTCCATTCCACCTTGACTGGAGGTCAGAGAGTTCGAGCTTGTTTTGCTCTTTCAAAGATGTTGACAAGTGGCTACAAAACAAGAGGTCCTGACCTAGAGCGGTTAATTAGTATTTCGAGTACAGAGGTGCATCAGCTCCGCCTTGACCAAAGGTCAGAGATGCTCTGATTATTCCTTTTATCATATTAATGAAGTCTGTTGTCTCCCCTTCCCCTTTTGGATTGGGGTTTAAAAATAGAAAATAAATGGGGTAGTTCAGTATTCACTGAATTTCCCTCCTGATTCTGTTCTGTGTTTTGTCTCTTATTTCTCTCTTATCTCTGTTGGGGCTTTTTGTTTTTGTTTTGTTTTTCTTAATAATTCTAATCCTCATGCTCCTACCCTAGAACGTGTGAATCCAGTCGAGGCTGATCCTCGACAGAGCAGGTAGAGGAATAGCTGACCCAACCTTTCCTATATGGCTCAGCTTTTCTGAACCTCACTTTTCTTTTACACACACACACACACACACACACACACACACACACACACGGTGGGGGCTCAGGTCACTGGACTCTGGAAAGATAGTCACTTCCTAGGGCAGCCCAGAAAGGACCCCTGAACTCCTGTACACTCTCTGATCTCCTTTTACAAGGCTGCCTCCTCAGGAAGGCCCTGACGTTCCTAGCAGACCAATGGGAAAGAATGAGCATCTCTGGTTCCTCCAGAAGGGTCTGTCTCCTTGTACCTAGACCTCATATTCACAGAGCTGCCACTACTTCTTCTACCAGACATTCCTTTAATCAAACATTGGGTGTTATTTTAGGAACTTGCTAGATACCAGGCACTCGGGAGGAAGAGGCAGGCAGATCTCTGAATCTGAGATCTACAAGAGTGAGTTCCAGGACAGTCAAAGATACACAAAGAAGCCTTGTCTTGAAAAACAGAAACAACAACAAAAAGAACTTAGTAGGCATCAAGGGTGCCTCTGATATCCACATTAGTCTCCCCTCCAATCAGACCATCAGTAAACACAGGGCATCCACCAGGCAATGTGAAAACAGAGAAACTGAGTCAAATATGAGGCTGATAGTGTTGGCATTTAAACCAAGTGCTTCCTGTTGTTACGCATAGCCTGTCCTACAGCCTAGTGCTTCCTAGTGAAGCAGATACTGTATTTATTTGGACCTGGGCCACCACGTCTCCTGTCATCACAGAGTACAATAGGAATGGTACCCCCTGCACTGGCAAGAGACCCGAGTGACTTATGCAGAGCTCATTTGACAGATGGAGAAGCACATAGCCTTTGAAAGGAAGACACCATGCAGAAGTTCACACAGGGTCCAAAACCCCAGCCAGCCCCAGCCCATCCTGATACTGGAGGTCAAGGCTGACAAGTACCGTGGGCTCTTGCCAAAACACAGACCTTGCTCCCTACATCCAGCTCCTTCCTGTTTTCACCAAGAGGTCTCACTCCTTGGGAGTATCAAGACTTTCCCAGCGCCCTGCCCCCTTCCTGGGGAAGACATCACAGAGCCTCTGAAGGAGGTGCCGGATGATCTGCCCTCACTGAGAACAAGTCACTGGCTTTGAGGCCTGGTACTGATGACCCCGATGTGACAGCTGCTGATTTGGGAGCCTTAATTATTCAGAGAATGCATACTATTCAGCCCTTGGCTCTGTTTTGAGTTCAGAAGCAAAATGCCCTGGGGATTGTTTCCAGTGAAGAATGAAATTCCACTTGTCACAGCGACTAAAGATGGGAGCTTGGTCCTGGAAGGGACTGTGGTCACATTCTAGAAGAGGAGGAGGCCAGGAGACTGCTCTGGGGGTCGGCCCGGCTCAGCTGTCCCAGGAAAGCGCTCTCTTGCCTTGTTAGAGGTAAGGAAGGTTGGCGTGTGAGTCCATTGTGGTTCCTTATTCAGCTGCACCCTCTCTTAGTGTCAGGCCTGGGGAAGACACTTAGCCGAAGCTCCAGATGATTGGTGAGGATTCCCAAGGCCGCTTGTGGCTCCTTTTTTTAAATTGCAGACTTTTTTAAATTTGTTTTTATTTTATGTGCACTTGTGTTTTGCCATAGATGTTGGGTCCCTGGAACTGGCATTATAGACAGTTGTAAGTGGCCATGTGGGTGCTGGGAATTGAACCCAGGTCCTCTGGAAGAGCAGTCAGTGTTCTTAACCACTGAGCCATCTCTCCATCCCCAAGCTTGCAGTTCTTATAAATCAGTAATTGTATTCCTTTCAAGACATGTTCAAAATTAGCTGGGTGTGATGATACACCTCTGTGATTCCAGAACTCCAGAGATGGGGATGAGAGGATTAGGGGTTTAAGATAGTCCTCAGCTACATAACAAGTTTGAAGCAGTTCCAAGGGATCAGACATCATTTTCTGACCTTCATGGGTACCAGCCTCACACATGGTGCACACATACATGCAGGCAAAACACTTGTATATGTAAAAGAGCTTTTCTGCTTTATTTTTTTTTTAAAACCAGTTACACTTGGAGAGGCTGGAGAGCTAGCTCATCAAGTTAGAGTACACACTGCTCTTGCAGAGGACCTGAGCTGTGTATGTGTTCAAACATCACACACACACACACACACACACACACACACACACACACACACATGCTCGCAACCATCACCACTGCCCATTTCCAGATATCTTCATCATCCTGATCAGAAGCGCCTCCTCCCTTCAGCTCCTGGTACCCACTGTGCATTTTTCTGAATCTCTGGCTCCCTGTGTGAGTGACATCATACACTATTTGTCTTTGGTTGTGCTTTGCATGTTTCACTTAGCATCGTGTTTTCTGTGTAATTTTTAAAAGATTTAGTTTTTTTGCTGGGCAGTGGTGGCACACACCTTAAATCTCAGCACTCGAGAGGCAGAAGTAGGCAAATCTCTGAGTTCCAGGACATCCTGGTTTACAGAGTTCTGGAGCAGCCAGAGCTACATAAAGAAAGGCATTCTTGAAAAAAAAAAAAACACGAAAGTTTTAGTAATGTGCGTGGGAGTGTGGTACCTGCAGAGGAGTTGGGTCCTCTGAGGCTGAATGGCTGTGAGCAGCTGGTGTGGGCTCTGGGAACTGCACACAGTTCCTCATGCTTTCGTCACAGGTACTTTACTAACTGATCTGCCTCTCCAGCTTTCAGGGTCACACAGAATTTTTTTAACCACCCCCCTTTTTGTTTGTTTGGGTTTTTTTTGAGATAAGGTTTTTCTGTAGCTTTGGAGCCTGTCCTGGAACTAGCTCTGTAGACCAAGCTGGCCTCGAACTCACAGAAACTCTCAGAGGTCCATCTACTTCTGCCTCCAGAGTGCTGGGTTTTAAGGTGTGCGCCACCACCACCCCGCCACACAGAGATTTTGTTTTCTTTTTTTTTTTTTTTAATTTTTATTTATTATGTATACAATATTCTGTCTTGTGTGTCTGCCTGCAGGCCAGAAGAGGGCACCAGACCCCATTACAGATGGTTGTGAGCCACCATGTGGTTGCTGGGAATTGAACTCAGGACCTCTGGAAGAGCAGGCAGTGCTCTTAACCTCTGAGCCATCTCTCCAGCCCCACACAGAGATTTTGAATGTGTTTAATGCCACTAAAATGTATGTTTAACACTGATGAAAATGGTTAATTTTGAATTGTTTATATATTGCCATAATTTAAAGTGTTTACTGCAAAAAAAGAGCATAAATAATAAGCAAACTCAGGAATAGCTAGAAAATGAGAGCAGGAGAGACGGCTCAGTTGTTAAGGGCACTTCCTTTTCCTCCTGAGGACCCGAGTTCCCAGCGCCCACATAATATTTACAGTCACCCCTAATTCCAGGAGACTCAATACTTTCTGCTGAATTCCATGGGCACCAGGAACACATTTGGTACACATATGCATACAGGCAAAACACTCACTGACATAAAATAAATCTTCAGAACTTAAAGAAACTTAAAAAATAGTTACAGAACCAGGTGGTGGTGGTGGCGCACGCCTTTAATAATCCCAGCACTCTGGAGGCAGAGGCAGGAGGATCTCTGTGAATTTGAGCCCAGCCTGGTCTTCAGAGCAAGTTTTAAGACAGCTAGGACTAGCCGGGCGATGGTGGCGCACGCCTTTAATCCCAGCACTCGGGAGGCAGAGGCAGGCGGATCTCTGTGAGTTCAAGACCAGCCTGGTCTACAGAGCTAGTTCCAGGACAGGCTCCAAAGCTACAGAGAAACCCTGTCTCGAAAAACAAAAAAA
>NW_026067927.1:14465729-14678745 GCF_014885135.2 Alexandromys fortis
AAAAAAAAAAAAAAAAAAAAAAAAAAAAAGACAGCTAGGACTGTTACACAGGGAAACCCTGTCTTGGCAATAATAATAATAATAATAATAATAATAATAATAATAATAATAATAATTAGTTATAGTTACCCAAACTATTTTCCACCCCAATAAAAATTAAACAAAACAAACAAAAGCAAACAAAACAAAATGCAGGTATGATGTCATGTGTATTTAATCCCAGCATCCGGGAAGAAAGAAGCAGGTGGGATGTCCAAGTTCAAGACCAGTGTGGTTTCCAGAGCAATTCTAGGACAGTCAGGGTTACACAGAGAAACCCTGCCTCAGAAATAAAATAATCTTGCCTGTGAAAATTGAGAAAAGACAAAAGAGACCCCCCTCTCTGGGATAGCATGTGCCAATGCCCATCCCCACCTTCAACATAAACCCACAGTCGGTATTTTCTCCTCTCTCTTCCCACCATTTCCCCCGTACCTATGCATGACATCAGTGTCAATTTTATGCAACTATGGGAACCTATTTCCTTTTTCCGTTGTTACAGAAAACTGTCAGCATCTATTCCTGCTGTGCCTGTTCTGTCCTCAGATTCTGCCCTCTGAAAACTCCAAGTAAAAAGACAAGAGTCTTGTGACCTCTGTTCCTTCATCACACGGGTTGTTCTCGGGATGTGTGGGATGTGCGTTTGTGCCCCTCCCAGGGGTGGAGGATGGAAGTGAGTTCACTTTAGATTATTCAATACGCTGGCTATCGTTTGTTTATCTGCCTCGTGCGGCTTGTCTTGTGACTGAAACTCAGGTGATTCTTCAGAGTATAAATTGTCCGATGCTCTGAATAAAGTTGGCTACTGCATGAGACTTCAGTCTACCTTATTTTTAGGTCCCTCTCTCCCAGGTTCAGGCTGCCAATGGGAGCAGTAGCCACCCATGGGCTATTTAACTGATGTCCGTTATTGAAGATGTAAGTCCTAAGATAGCCTGCGTTTCCTAGACTATTTGTGAGAATTTTTCAAATGTGAACATTCCTGGAATTTGGGTATCAAACGAATCTGTTGCTACAGGAACTTGGGCCTCTTGTCCGATAGCCCGCTCCAGCCCTTTCTTTTGTAGCTGTTTCCCTAGCAGTGAGAGATGATGCTTACCCTGAGTGAAGGATTTCTGCACCGGTAGGAGTTCAGGCATGCTGCCTAGTGAGGGAGAAAGAGTTCCGCTGAGCCATTCAAGCCCCTTAGTCAGGGAATGGTCTATATCTGGGATACGTGGGTGACTACAGAGGATTGGTCCAGCAAGGACAGTGCCTGAGCCTCCCTGTGGTCAGTTGACTGTGACCCTCAGATTCATCCTTTCCTAATCTGGAGTCTATACCTAAGAAGGCAAAAGGCACTTTGTATATATGACTAAGGAGTTTGCAGGGAAAAGAATTTCCTGAATTATTACATGAGTTCAATGAAAGCCAAGCACTGATGAAACTGGCTAGTTTGGGGTTATTTGCATTTTTCCATAATTTAAAAAGTGTTTACTGGGGCTGGAGTGATGGCTCAGTGGTTAAGAGCACTGACTGTTCTTCCAGAGGACCCAGGTTCAATTCTCAGCATCCACATGACAGCTCACAACTGTCTGTAACTCCAAGATCTGACACCCTCACACAGACATACATACAAGAAAAAAAAGTGTTTACTGTAAGAAAAAAACAGCATAAATAATAAATGAACTCAAGAAAATTATAAACTAAGAGCTGGAGAGATGGCTCAGGGTCAAGAGCACTTGCCGTTCTTCCAGAGAGCCTGAATTCCCAGCACTAATAATACAGAATTGTGAGAGCAGACACAAGGATCAGAGTGGTGTGGCTGTACCAGCAGTGACAGTGCTGGCTATGATCCCAGCACTAGGGAGGCAGCAGCAGGAAGATCAGGAGTTCAGGGTCATCCTTAGCTATGTAGCAAGATCAGGGCCAGCCCCGGATACAAGAAACCCTGTCTCAAGCAACATTCATGGGCCCACATGCTAAATGATCGAAATGTATGTGGAGGCAAATTCTCTCATGTGGAAAGTAAATTCTGAGTACTTTAAATAGGAACTCCTAAGGGAAGCAGAGCGCTACCGGCCATCTACAAGCAAGGTCTGTGTGCACTGGCTTCCTTCTGAAAAGCAGTGGCAGAACCCACAAGGACCGCCTCAGTCAAGAGGACAAAGTCCACTATCAGCGGCCATGAGCCATGCTGATGGTATGTGCCCTTGAGGTGATGTAATAAGAGTGGCATTTTACCTGTGTGGTTTCCTCATCAAAACTATGACTCCAAAGTAATCCTGAGAAAATCGTCAAATGAATACAGAATGAGGGGCATTCAATAAACTCCCTGACCAATACACCTCAAAAATGTCAAGGTCATCAAAACAAATGTCAAAAAAAAAAAAAATGTCACAGACTGGAGGACTCAGAAAGCCTGACAAGTATGATGTGGGATCCTGGAAGGAGTCCTAGGCAGAAAAGGACTATGGGGCAGACTAAGATCTGAAGGAAGTGTGAACTTTGGTTAATAATAATCATCATCATCATAATAAGCAATCCAGGCTTTCCGATGGTGACAAAGGTACCATGCTGAGGTAAAACTGCCACCGTGCCTGAAAAGGGCCTTCCAAGACTCGCTGTATTTTCTGGGGCTAGAGACTTCTGGACCACGGAAGTCCTCGGATAAAAGTGGGAGGGGAATAAAGAAGCCACCTCCCAGGCCTCAGTCCCAAAAGACGTGGCAAGGCCCAGGGAACAGAAGTCTGAACAGCTGAGTATGCTACCTCCTCCCTGTGATCCGGAGGGAGTGTCCTCCTCTGAGGGTCCTGGTCAGCCCTCAAGGACCCTCTCCGTCGTGGCGCCTTCGTCAGGCAGTCCAGCTGTTTCTGGTCTGGACATCCCCACAGGCTGTTCTCTGAAGAACTTGGTGAGTCATTCTGGAATCATTTGTCTGTAAGGCTTAAGTGAGGGAAGAACATGGCCTCTAGGGATCCAGGATAGTCAGATCCCCAGGGAGCCTCCTCTAGCTGCTTCACACCCCACATCCAAGTCCCTCATCTCTGCCAGAACAAACGCGGGATCTGCCAGAGAGCCATTCCCCTGCGAGTTTGCTGTGCGCCACGCTGGAGGCAAGGACTAGCTGTCTTTCAAAGCCCGACCCGACGTGCGCTGCTATCCCGACTCCCCATTTCCCAGTACCTTTAGTGTGAAAGGGGTATTTTACCCATTGCTACCCGACTTCTGGCCTAGACACCTAGAATAGACAGAAGGGAGAGGAGCCAGAAATCTGCGCAATTCCCCGGCCAAAGAAAAAGAAAAGGAAGGAGATGAGGCGGAGCCTGGGTTGGAGGGGCGGGGCTCCGAGACCTCGGGCGCGTGTGGCCTGGAGCCCAGGCGCCAGGCTGAGCTGCTGTTCTCGGCTCAGAAGCCCGGGTGCCAGCTGGGCGCGGGCGGGTGGGCACGGGTAGGGCCATGTGCCAGACACACACAGAATGCCCTTTGAGGAGATGGCAGCTGTCGGCCCAGGCACCCCTCTGGTTGCTGTGGCCTTGTCTGCCCTCTCTTAGCAATACCTTACACAGCACTGGGAACAGCTACCCAACAGGTACAGGGGAACCCTATTCAAAGCAGAGAAGGACCTCATCAGACCTAGAACTAGGACCTGGGTCTGGTGGCTGACCTGATGGCTCCTTTCTCGAATATTTCTCCTCATTTTGGGTCCGTCCTCAGAATCTACCTAGGGGTTAAGGGGACTAAGGTTGCCTCCACTTTACGGGGAAAAGTTAGGGGATCCATCCCTAAGTCTCTGAGGAAGTCAGATACGACCCTCGTGTATTCCCCCAATCACTCGGGCTTTCAACAACTGTACACCTGGAAGACAAAGACGCTTGTCCCTGGGACTGCAGAGATGATTCAGTGGTTAAAGGCACTTTCTTGCAGAGAGTCCAGGTTTGGTTCCCAGCACCCTCATGGCTGCTGACAGTTTCTGTAACTCCAGTTTCAGGGGATCCCATGCCCTTTTCAAGACCTCTGCGGGCACCAGGCAAACACATGGTGTACATACATGGATGCACAAACACATACTCAGATAAAAATAAACCAGATAAAGAGGAGGAGAAAGACAAGGAGGAAGGAAGAGGAAAAAGAAGGGGAGGAGGAGGAGGAGGAGGAGGAGAGGAAGGAGGAGGAGGAGGAGGAGGAGGAGGAGGAGGAGGAGGAGGAGGAGGAGGAGGAGGAGGAGGACACTTGTCTCTCGGTACAATACTTCAAATTTCCTAGCGGGCTAGCTGAAGCTCTCGTCCCCTAGGTCCTCTCATGAGCGAACTTGGCTGCCAAGCAGCTTTTTGGAACAGGCTGTGTACCTCGGGAAAGCGGTAGATTGACATCCTAGACAATGCCCACGGAGTTCATCTCCCACTTGGTGTAGGTATGCGCTCACCAACCCACCTACCCAGGGAACAGTAGCCACTAACTATCCAGGGTTTGGCTTGCCCAGGAAGAAATCTTGTGGAACAGCGACGAGCTGTACGTGGCTGGGCAGCGGAACAGAGCGCTGGTTCTTAGCCTTCGGGTAGCTGATGGATCTGAGTCTCAGTGCACTGAGAGAAAGGTGAAAACAGCAAGGGTTGGCGGGCAGTCTGAAGACCAGTGTTCATGTGCCCACTGCTTGCAGGTGCATGTTTGGGCACCGTGTCAGCTGAAGAAATTAGGGGTGATTAACATGGGGGAAAGGAAGGCTCAGCTCTCCGAAGGACTGCCTGTCTTCCAGTCTTGGGTAAGGGGGCCCACTATGCAACCCTCCATAAAAGTCACTCCAAATTTCTCTTTCAGGGGGACCCAAGGTTAAGTCAGACTGTTTGCCCCGAGTCCTGGAGCTCCCTTGGGAATCGAGTGGGCCCTGGAGGAGCCTTAGGCTCTCTCTCAGCTGGGGCGGGGGTGGGAGTGGGTGCAGAGGAATTCTGCTAGCTGATCTAAGATCGCCTTCACCCAGACCAGTCTCTACCCTATCTGTCTGCTCAGACCTGGGGAGTAGGAGCCTTGGGACCCGCACCAAGGAACGTACTGCGTAGGGGTGGGGATTCTGGGCTTCAGAACCGGGTGGGCGGACCGGATGGGATTTTTTTCTAATAGTGCGCCTGGAGGTGGCCATAGGAAGGACAGGCAAGGTGTGGGAACACGGCCTCCTTTCCCTATTGTGCCGACAGAAAAATGCTGGGGTCCGGGGTCCTCGCCTTTAACGCGGGCGGCGGCAGAGCAGACGAGAGGGGGAGGGGCAGGCGCAGGCGGCGCATGCGCGGCGCGGGGGGAGCGGCCGGACTGTCCGGTGGCAGAGAGCCGACTGAAGGCTGCGGAGAGCGCCGGGATCCGGCGCCGGGGGCTGAGAGCGGCGCGGGCCCACCGAGCCCCGAGCCAGCCCGCGCCGCTGCCGCAGAGACCCGGGGGCTACGGCCAAGATGACCGTGCCGGTGAGTGCTGACCGCCGGAGACCCCGCGCCCCCCGCGGCAGGCCTGGGCCACCGGGGGTCGCCGGAGGTCCTTCTCAGGTCGTGGTGGGGAAGAGGATGGGGGCGCCGCCCCGTAGCCGACTTCTCTGATCCTGCTTTTCCAACCTCTTCTTGGAGAGCCGAGTGGAACCAGGGCTCATGCTGGCCCCGCGGGGAGCTCCCCGGGACGGCTGGGCTGGGGAGAGGGTGTTTGTGGGCCTCTTAAGAGCCCCTGGGACTAGTGGGCCCGGCAGGGGTCCGCGCTACCCCCCCCCCAACCTCTTCCCAGAGTGGCCAGGCCTACCGAGGAGAGAGCTCTGTCACTCCCTGGAAACCCATGTCCAGGTCAACTAGGCCGGCTGACGGGTGGGAAAGTCTGTACTGTTCCCCCAGAAAACTCCCTGGGAGAGCTACCCTATTGTGCTCCTGGATCCCCACCCGGATGGCCATGGCGTGGGGCGGGGTCTGTGCTGTCCCTGAGACACCCTTACCCCAGAATGGTTAGCTTGGCCGGCTAATGGAAAGAGCATACCTCCCACTCCCTCTGCTTTGTACATTCACTTTGTGGGAAGTTTGTTGGATGGAACCCCAGGGCCTTTCGACCAGAGTCTCCTTTCTGTAGGGGCTTCCCCTTGCTTTACACCCCCTCTTCCTAACCCATCAGAAAGACCTGAGCAGCCCTTACTCTAGGGCTTAACAGTTGGGCCATGGATCTCTCCTCCTGAGATGGCCAGGGGTTATGGCTACCGAGGTGAAGGACTGGCTCAGGTACAGGCTCCACTTTACAGACAGACAGACAGAGGTGTGAGGCCACACCTTCATCCTGTCTGCACAGTAGTAATGGCCTGCAGCCATGATTTCTCTGCTGAGTCAGAGTTTTTCCCCAATGACAGGAAGGGGCAATGGTCCAGAACCTTGTCCAGCCTGGCCTTATTCAGGGACTGCTCTTCATCCACCTGGGGTCGGGTACTGTGAGGCACATTGTCGAGGCTTCCTGGCAGGGCAAGTGGCCTCTTAATTAACCCCCATAGGGTATGGAGACTCCTGGAGGAGAGAGGCTGGTGTAAGTGCAAAGCATTGTTATTACAGAATTAAAGATCCCGGCTCCTGCCCGCCCCCACAAGTGGTAATGCTGAGTTACAGATGAAAAAATTAGGGCTTCCAGGCTGTGCTGATGGGAGCCCCCACCCCCGTCGCTTCTGGTTCAAAGCATAATTGCCTCATCTCTAGGAAGAGACAGAGAAAGCCTGCCAAGCCCCTCTCCTGTTCTGTTCTGCTTCTGCAAAGCTCAGGATTTTCTCTGGCTTGGGGCATAGGGCACCAGCCAGCTCCACCCCTGTGGACACCGGTCAGGGAAACGAGGCAGATGACTGAGCATGCCGGAGGGCAGTAGTGAGCAGCCAGTGCCCCTTCGGACGGGTCTCTGGTGGGGAGGTTCAGGATTGGTTTGGCTGTCTAGAGTCAGTTCAGAGACCCTTACCTCACAAGATTTCAGGTGGTCGGCTTGGCTCTGTCACTGTGGTACCATCTGTAACTAGAGGGCAAGGGGTCTGGTAGGACTCGTATAGCTAAGAATCACTATGAAGAACTAAAGTGAAGGTCTGTCCCCACCATGCTCCACTCCAAAAGTCACTTCTCGCCTTCTGGCTTGTAGCTACAGCCCTCAGTGATTCTGCACAGCATGTTGCTAGGCTGTCAGACCACCGTCCTCTCTCCTGGGATCTTGGTAACCTAGTGGAGGTTTCTAGGAAGAGCTGCCTGCTCTGTCCTTGCTCAGGGAGCCCAGACTGGTGACTGGCCATGTGGTACTCAGGGACACATTTGAGTTTTAAGCACACCCATTCATTTGGGCAGTCTTTTCCTGGATAAAGCTGACGCGGGCACTTTGGCCCACAGAAATTACAAGATGCTACAGATGGAGATGGGAGGTACTAGCAGAGAGAAAACTTGGGATGGACTAGGTTGAGTTGATGTGGTTTTCCGGGTATCCAAGCAGGGCCTGTACAGGGTTTTACTTTTGCTTTGCTTTGTTTTGGTTTTTGAGATGAGATCTCATTGTGTAACCCTGAATAGTTTGGAATTCACTATGTAGACCAGGCTGGCCTTGAACTCCCACAGAGATCTTCTGCCTCTGTCTCCTTCCAAGTGCTGGTCTTAAAGGTGTATACCATCATTACTCCTTGCTCTGCTAAGGCCTTACCTCTGTTATTTGACCCCTATGGGATATGGGATCCAGAGGGAGGAAGGCACCATGGTGGCCCTGGCTCCCAGCGCATGCTCTTTCTTCTGCTGAGAGCGAGCAAAGGTACTTTGGCAGTGTTTGGCCACTCATTCCCTGACTCTCCTCTGCCATCTGCCTTCCTTCAGTGCATGGCTGGCCAGTACCATAGGTAGTCTGTCCTAGCTTGCTGGTCACACTAGAAAATGACTGTATTGTGTCTCAGATCCATGGCTGGCTGCCCTGTCGCAGTAAGGTGAAGAGCAAGTCCTGTGCAGAGCACAGTTCCACTGCTGTCTGTTTCTGCCTCTTGTTTCTTGTCTGTGAAACTGGCAGTCTGGTCTAGTCTCTACTGGGCCCTTTCTTGGAGGATGGGCTTTCTTTCTTTCTTTCTTTCTTTCTTTCTTTCTTTCTTGATTTATTTATTTATTGTGTATACAATATTCTGTCTGCATGTATGCCTGCAAGGCAGAAGAGGGCACCAGATCTCATTACATATGGTTGTGAGCCACCATGTGATTGGTGGGAATTGAACTCAGGACCTCTGGAAGGGTGGCCAGTGCTCTTAACCTCTGAGCCATCTCTCCAGCCCCAGAACAGGCTCTTACAAGGAACACCTATGCTGCCCCACATAAGCATGTACATGTGCTGTGCATGGGCGTGAGCATAGACAGGGTCCTCAAGGAGGACCCATATGTGGCCCAGTCACATTGCCAGTGGGATGGGAACCAGAGTGACAACGTTTATAGTGGTAAAATGACCACCATCCTGCATGGCCACTCTAATTTCAGGGCTGCAACCCAGAGAGCTCTTGACAACTTTCTGTGGCTTTCCAAGCGTGACCCAACTTTTTTTTTTTTTAATGCTATGTGAAAGGCAAACCCAGAGTCTCTTTGTTGTCCTTGCAGACAGCCATCTTGGGCTCACAGAGATCAGGCAGACTAGTTTTGACTAATCTAGCAGCAGCCAGTGGAAATTAGTGAGCACTTGGTTGAACCTGGGTCCCCCCTGTGCTTAAGAGAGTTGCCAGGGAGCCAGAGGTCTGAGCTAGGGCTAATAGCTGTCCGGGTTGCCAACCCTGTAGGAAGGGCACAATAGTAGGGAGAAACCGAGTTGGAATCCCACAGCGCAACTCAATCCCCACAGTGCATGCCATACCCTCTCCTGTTACTGGACTTTGGTCCTTCCTGCCCTTCCCTTTGCAGAAATTGGTCTTAAACCTTGTACCCACTTTACCAGGTAGCTTACCCCTGCTCACCCATGCAACACTGCCCCTGGACACCTCTTGGCCTCATTTGTTACTCTGTATTTAAAGATGGGATCATAAGGTTCCTAGTAGATTCTGTCACAAGACTGAAGGTGCAGGACCTATGACCACAGGGCCCCAGCTGAGCCACCTGCGGAGGGTGTAGAGGGTGGCATTTGCCACCATGCCAGTGCAGGTAATGATGGCCCTACATAACAAACCTTTCCAGGGAACTTTATTGAAGACCAAGTGGGGATCAAAGAAGCTGCTACTTCAGGATGGGTACAATGCTTTGGTAGGGCAGGACTAAGGGCTCTATAACAGCGTTTCCTTAGGGGTGTGACAGGACTGCATTTGGGAGGGAGGTCAGTAAGGGATGCATGCAGCTCTTGATAAGAGGCGTATAGTGGTGCTGCTGTGAGGTAGTCACCGTTCCCAGCCTCTGGTGGCATGTATGGTGGCCAAGGACCCACTCCTGATCTCTCTCCCCCTCCAGTGGCTTTTTCTTTGTGGCTTATTTCAGTTTCGTTCCTGCCAAGACTTTAGTGGTGAGATGACCCTGGCCTCTCCCCCGCTCTGCACAGCCTGTGGGATCCTCTTAAACCTTGAGCAGGTCATTCTCCTCAATTCTCCAACAGAGTGGCCTCTGGTGGCACCATTGGCTAGTACGCCACATCTCAGGCCAGCTGGGTGCTCTGCAGCCATGCTGTCTGGAGTGGACAGAATTGCATACACATAAAGCTTCTCCTCAGGCATGATCTACAGCAGCGTGATCTAGTATTAGAAGCAGCCAGGCAGGACTTCAGTGCCACCTGTGGATCTCAGTGCCTTAAGGTACTAATGATGGTAGTGGAAGGGTGAGTGGCCCTGGGCAACTCTGGGACTCGCCTTGTAGTCAGCTATGCCCGCTCCTACCTCCTGCCTTCAGGGATCTTTTCCATCTCCCAGCCTCAGACTTAGCCTCCTCATCGCTGTTTGCTCTCCTTGTTTCCTGGCCAAATCTCATTATTTATTTTCTTTTTTGGATCAGTGTCCTTGTTGTCATCATTGTCATCATGTGTGGGGGCACATGTGCAGGAGTGGAGGTCAAAGGATGACTTGTGGAGTCATTTCTCTCCTGCCTTTATGTTGCTCCAGAGATGGGACTTGGGTTGTCAGACTTGCCCAGCAAGTGCCGCTGATTCTCAGTGGCCCACACTGCTTTTGTGTGCTCTTAATAACTGTTTGCTGAGGCATTGTCTTCCTTGATCCAAGAAAGAGAGCCAGGACCTCAGCAGAGGTGGTGAGGGACGCCCATCCTGGCAGGAGAGATGGTCACAAGTTGTGGCTCTAAAGTTAATCTCTTTTCTGGGGGAGATTAGAGGCTAAGGGGGCTTTTCAATAATTTTATTATTAAACCCTGCCAAATTCCTTGAAGGATTTGAAACAGATTATAGTAAAAGACACAGTCTGCCATCGTCAAAGCCTCCAGAGCTGTGTAATATATGAGGAAAGAGGAACATTATTTCAGAAAACCTAGGTTAAGGGGGCATAGAAATTAACTGTAAGTTCCCTGGGAACTGTAAGTTCCCAGTAGTGGGTTTAGGATCATGGTACCTGCTTTGGGGTCTTTCAGAATACTGTGCAATGTCATCCTGTTCTTCTGTGCTTCCTGTCATTTTACCTGTTGAGACTTTTCTACTGAGGTAGATTTTTATATGTCATGAAATGTGCAGGTGTTAAGTGTACACAAGGGTAAGTTTGGGCCTATGAAGAACATCATCAGGATAAGGAATGTCACCGTCACCTCAGAAAGTTCTCAGGGCCCCGTCAGGCAGTCAGTGCTGTGCCTTCTCACACTGTCTTAGATTTGCCTCTTCATTCTGTGTTAGTTCTGGCTTCTTTCATTCAGCAAAATAGAAATCGCCATCCACTTGGGGAGTATTTGTTCCTCCTTGGTTGCTGAATACTCTTCTGTTGATGGATATGCCACAGTTCATTCAGCCTGTCCTCCTGCTTTTGTTTAACGTGGATTTTTTACTGTCAGAACACTGGCATATTGTTTGTATTAGAAAACCTTATAGCTGGGCAGTGGTGGCACATGCCTTTAATCCCAGCACTCCAGCAGCAGAGGCAGGCGGATCTCTGTGAGTTCGAGGCCAGCCTAGTCTACAGAGTTAATTCCAGGATAGGCAGGGGATATTATACAGAAAAACCCTGTCTTGAAACCCCCCCCCCAAAAAAAAGAAAACATGACATCTAATCATACAGCCTTAGGTCATGCCCAGAGATTTGTCTATGCCCTAAAACACTATCTACCCAAATGATCTGTTTGCTCAGAATGTGGTGAAACCACAGACCTCCCTGTTCACAGCCTTCCAAGCAGGGCCTTAAGAGTTTGCATTCCTTCCACCCTGTCATCAAAGGTTAACTTTAGCCTTTGGAATCACCTGTGATGTCCCAGGAGGTCCTGGCTGGAGGGCCTAAAGGAGAGCAGGTCAGAGAAGATAAATCCTGGACATGAGCTGATTGATCCTTTGGGCCCTCCCTGCTGGGATTGACCCAGACATCCTACCAAGCCACTCCTGCTCAATTTGAGAGCCCAAGTCCAGTAGACACTTTACCCTTCAGGAAGCCAGAAGCCAGAGCTGGGATCAGCTTCCCAAGGGCCCCTCCTGCAGCCCTCAGGCCCGAATCTGCTCCTCCTCTCCAAGCAGCTCACTTGACTGTGCTTTTAAAATCAGTTTCACTTTGCTTTTCCTGCAAAGGTTCACACATTTACTCACATGTTACCTCCACAGAGAAGCTCCCAAACCCTTGCATGGAACAACCCTCCCATCCCTGCCACCTACTTCGCCCTTTCTGACTCTTGTCACCGCACACAGGTGTGACTCTCGTCCATGTCCACCTCCCACAGCCCAGGTGTAAGTTCTCTGAGAGCGGGACTCTTTCCCTGGCAGTGCCTGATACGACACAACAGTTGGCATGCATCTGATGCTCAGACCGTGGTGCGAATGACGCCACCAGTGCAGTTGGAGGGAAGACCTGCCCACCCCAGCGTCGGCTATGAATCTGGTGTGAAGTAGGAGGAGCTGCACCCAGATCTCAAATGAATTTTTTTTAATTATTTATTTATTATGTATACAATATTCTGTCTATAGGTATACCTGAAGAGGCCACCAGATCTCATTACAGATGGTTGTGAGCCACCATGTGGTTGCTGGGAATTGAACTCAGGACCTTTGGAGGAGCAGGCAATGCTCTTAACCACTGAGCCAACTCTCCAGCCCCCTCAAATGAGGTTTTGAGGGAACATGGGCAATCTTAGAACATCTCAAGAGGGAGGAGGGAGAACAGGGAAGGCTTGCTTGGGGAGTGGGCTTAGAGGTGTGCACTTGTGTTTGTGGGCGGGGGGGGGGGGGGCCAAGAAAGAGGGGGGGGGGGACTTAATGTCTAGTGATGTGGGATGTGTTTGTGCTGCTGAGGCACACCAGAGTGCCCTATGCATCCTTGTCAGTGCCTGGGTGTGGGCCCAGTGCTGGTAAGGTTGCCTTTAACAATACGTATACTGAGCTCTGAGAGGTGCGGTGACCCGCTGAGGATGCTATAGACAGCTGGAGTCATTTGTGTAGGCTTAGTTGAGATAAGGCCTTGGTCTGGGTCTCCTGAGGCAGATGGGGCCCTGCTGTGTAGGCTGAAATCAGCTCATGTGGGTCACCATGTTTCTTTGCAAGGAGAGAGCTACTCTTACATACCCTGGAGTCCCTGGACTGCTGCCTGTGACCCTGCTGACCCTCTAGCTCACTGACTCCCGCCGCTGTGGCTGACAACCCTGTTCTCTGCCCATCTGTGGGTATCTGTGGGTGTGGGCACTGGTGCTCAGTAGAAGCTGCTGAAGGCTTGGAGCAGATGGTACGTGAAGTCACCCCCTCTGTCTGAACTCTGGTTGCTATGGGAGAGTGAGAGCAGATGGCTCAGCTGGTGAGGCCTCTTGACCACACCCTGTCCCTGCCCACCCAGGCTAGCTGACAGAAAGAACCAGGGCAGCCACCAGCAACTGAGGTTCTCTCCAGGGATAGGGACCTGTCCCGTGTTCTTCCTTATCCCTTGCTCCTCTGTTCCTTGACAGGTTTCCTCTACTAGTCTGACTTTTCCCTAATGTTGAGGGGATGAGGAGGCAAGAGTCAGATCCCAGGGGCAGCCACAGGGCAGCCACACTAGGCCCAGCCTCTGGTCCACACAGGGAGTAGCAGTACTCAGGCCTAGCCCACTCTTGTCTGCCAGCACCCACAGAGGCCTCTGCTGAAGGGAAGCCCTGTGTGAAGCAAGCACTTCTCTCAAGTTGCCACTGCTGCAGAAAAATGTGAAAAGGGGGTTACCTACCCACCCCCATTTTGTCCCAGGACCACACGTAAAGGCAGAGAGGGGAGTGGGGAGGGAGTGTTGCTTTTATATACCTTGGAGTTTGTTAGGGGCCCAAATCAGTTCGTACCTTCCTCACCCCTGGGCTATCCCTACAGAGCAGGTAGTGCTTCCTCCACATCCTTCAATTTGCGCCCAGGGCACAGCTGACCAGAAGAATCTGGCTCCAGGCGGTAGGGCCCTGTCAGTAGGAGTGAAGGCTCTCACTGGTCACTCCAGCCTGGGAGCACAGGGACTCTAAGGTTAGCAGCTCCAATACCTCACACCCACACTGCTGTCTGGGGACTTGCTTAGGTTGCCGAATGGGCAGTTAGAGCTGTAAGCTCTGCTACCACTAACTGGCTGTGTAAGCTGGCAGAGGCATTGCCCTCTGAGCCTCTGGAAGGTGGCATTCCACCTCCTGGTCTCCAGACGGTTGTGACAGGCTGTCTGTCATAAGGGCGCCTGTAGCCTTGCCCCGGTTTTGAGCTGGACACTATGAGTATTCCTCAGAAGGAAAGCAATCACTCCTGTGGCCCTTTAGGGACAACATGTCTTCCTGTCCCTGGGGCTTGCAGTGCTTACCTCCGGCCTCAGGAAATCCTTTCCTGCTGCCGCTCCCAGAGCTGGCCATCAGCTGACCTGTCTGTCCAGCCCAAGCTTCAGGAGGGGAGACTGTGCTTTATCTCATGCAAGTCATCTTATGCCTGCTCTGTTCACTCTTAGCCATTCATAAGTGGTTCTCGTGTAGCTGCATGGTCTTCCTGGAGGGGCTGGTTTGCTCAGCTATTCCCCTAGGGTTGGCCGTTTTCCATTATCCCCTTTGCTGACGTAAGTGGGCATTACAGGGCGTTACATGGTGATAGCTCTTCTGTGTGCTGTACTGCTTCTGAGGCTCAGAAGGCCAGAAGGCTCCAACCTTATCCCAGGCTTTTTTCCTCAGTAGGGGTCCAGGAAAAGCAGTAATATAGGTAGTTGAGTGACCTACTGTGTTTACTGTGGAAATGCCCATTTTATGCCCCAGAAGTTAGTGATAAATCCCCCTGTGTCCTGTGAGCTTATCTTCAACCTGGTAAAGAGACTCCAGGCCACTCCTGGGATGACTGACAACTGTCCTGCAGGGTGGGAGCTGTTGTCCGGCCATGCCTGTGCAATTCTCCAGCAGCACCCTCTTGCAGCTGCTCCTTTGCATATGCCCTGTGTGTGCCTGATCCAGTGTATGTTGCCCCTGTATGTAGTGTGCTTTTGTGTGTTTGTTCCTGTGTGTGCCTGTGCCTGCAGCCTGTGTCTGTGTCTGTATGTGGTGTCCTCTCAGGCTAGCTTTTCCCACAAGGTTCTACCTCATTACACACCCCTCACCAATGAAGCTGAACTTCAGAGAAGTGCTGGCCCAGTGCTGAATGCAGGGCCATTGTTTTTTTGTTTTGTTTTGGTTTTTGGGGGGAGATGGGAGAGAAGGGATTACTTGAGTCTCAAACACCTGTCTGTTTGGAGACCTGAATGTGACTGAGGTCTTTAGCTTTAGTCTGGAGTGTCCTTGTCCCTAAGTTCCCTTTCTACTGCAGAGTAGTCAGTGTAGGATGTCAGCTCCGTCCCTCCTGTGCGCGGTTGTGTGGAATGAGACAAGGACCCTACACTGTGTGTCAGTCTCACCTGTAAAGTGGGGCCGGCCAGAAGGCTTGTGTTACAAAACTGCTGTGGGCATGAAATGAGCACGTGTCCCAGCCCGAATGGAGGCTGTGTCAGTGCCGGGGAGGGGCTACTATACCATTGAGCACATGTGTTCAGGCCAGCACAGAGGCCACTGATGTGTGTAGGCAATATCCCTGTCACCACTCTTCCACATACCCCACATAACCAGCCTAATGGGTGCTCCTTCCTCAGTAGCTTGAGAAGTGGCACCCCGCCCCCAGCACAGTGGGGTGTCAATCCTGGGGTCTTGCTTCCAAAGCGGAAATGCCATTCCAAGGCTCACAGGCTGGGGGGGGGGCGTGTTTAAGTGGAAAAGGAGCAAATTTTTGAAATGCCTGAGCCTGAGCCCAGCTCCCTTCCCCCACTTCCACACTTACAGGCACAGCCCCACCCCCAGTGTCACTTTAATCTGTTTCTGAGAAAAGAGGGTCTCCCTTTCCCAAGGACCTAGCTAGTCACTGCCTCCCTGTGGTGCCTTCCCTTGGCCAGGGGTGGACAGGGGCTATTTGTCCCCTTTGAGGACCAGGCCTTTTGTGTTCCTGTCCATCCTGCAGAAACCTCCTACCTGAAAGCCTGCCTTTCAGGCCTGGCAATGACTTCTGGGTCCTGCTCCTCCCCTCCAACGTACAGACCCAGTGACATGTTGGGGACCCTTCAACCCCAACACAGTGGGGCAAATGCTTAGGCATCTTCCCACTGGATGGAGGCTGATGATGTAGGAGAGAGAGACCTGAGTAGGGCATGGTGACCCGCAGGAGGGAATGTTCCAGGTGGTGTTCGAGGACACTGGGTCAGTTCTCCTTGCCCTCCTGCCATGCTGGGAGCCAGTGATTTCTAAGTCAGAAGCCCAGGGGAAATGCAGGCGTCTTAGCTTTTCAGGAGGGTTACAATCCAGGAGTCTAGTTTAACCAGGTGTTGAGAGGACACATGAGCACTCTCTGGGCTGCTGTAGCCCAGCCCCTGATGCAGGAGCTCTGGAGAAAGTCTGCCCAGATGCTGTGGAGGTTGGCCTTGAGTATGTGTGATTGGTACCCGCCATTCTTCAGAACTCTGCTGAGTTTAAGTGGTCCATCTCACTGCTTCCTGGCATCCAGCAACTGCCTGATACAGTGTGCAGTGGGGGGCTAGGGACTGCTGGCTGCTCACGATCCTGTGAGATCTGAAATAAGTTTCATTCCAGTTTTTCCAGCAATCTGTGCTCAGAGACTTTGCAGCATCCAGACTTTGCTGCTTGGGTGAAATTATTGACCTGAAACCTAGCAAAGAACTTTGAGGTGAGGTGAGGCTCTGCCCACTGCTTTCCCCAGGTAACTTTTCCTTCTCTCTCATTCTTAAAGTGCACATTTGGACGTTCCTGAAATAGGCAAGTTGGAGCAGGTTTCAAGAAGGTTGCTGCTGCCACCCAAACACTGGGCACGAGTTTTGTGTCTGGACAGGACTGACTCAGGAATGGGGGAGCAGGGGGGTCTCCTAGGGAATGACTGCAACCTGATGATCGTGGAGATCCTGCTTCTGGAGCCTGCATTCAGTTTAATGAAGAACTGGCGCACGGTTTGGCAAGCCTCTAGTTCCTTGCTTAGACATGGTTACACACACACACACACACACACAGGCTTCAGGGGACCAGCTGAAATCCCACATGGTTGAGGAATACAGAGGGGCATGGGTTATTGCTACCTATGAAAAACAGTAAGTAGGTCAGGCTGTCTCTGGCCAACCCTGGGGTCTTTCTGTCGCCCAGGCTGGCTTCCTGCCTTCACTTCCCGATTGCTGGAATCCTTAGGCATGAACCATCACGCAGGGTTCCTGGTATCCTTACATAGTAAGGCCTGTCTACAGTCGTATTGTTTTCAGTAATTGTTTCTTGGGGCATACTCTCTCCACTTTTCCTTGGAATTCAGGTCTGAATCGGGTGCCGCGGACACACGTGGGAATACTCCAGGGCTGGTAGGTGAGGAAGGCAGAAGGCTGGCATCTGGAGGGGTAGCAGGGGCTGCCCAGGAGGAGAGCACTAGGGCCAGGCGGCGTCCTCTGAGGACCTTCACGAGCTCAGCTGGCCACCGCGGGAGGCGGGGACGTCCACACCGGGCTGTAGCCGGCTCCGCCCGCCCCGCTCAGCGGCTCATTTGCATGGGGGCCCACGGCGGCCAATGGTAGCGCGGCTGGGCATGCCGGGAGCGGGCGGGAGTGGGCGGCGGCGGGCGGGCGGAGCGAAGTGGACCGGCTTCGGGCGGCCGAGGCGGCTGCTGAGACGTGCGGCGCGGGCGGCGGGCGGTACGCGGGCACCATGAAGTACCTGGTGAGTGTGGGCGCGGGGCCGGGCGGGCGGGGAGGAGGACGTTTCCTGCGGGCCCAGTGCGTCCCTCCGGCCGCAGTTACCGGTCAGCTCGGCGCGTTAGCGAGTCGCTCCTCCCCCGTCAGCCTTTCGACCCCCTGCAGCCCACGGAGCTTTCGTGTCGCACTCGGCCTTCGTGCCGTGCCAGGCTGCCTGAGGCTGAATCCGAGACGGTGTACTGAGGGGCCCTGAATAGCCGAGATTTGCTGAGGGTTGCAGGCGAGCGGCGACAGGTTAGGACCTGGGGGGATTTGGGGAGAATCCCATTGAGGGCCGCGGTTTATCTTAACGACTCTGCGATGCAGAAAGGTCTAGGCTGAGAGACGCTCCCGATCTAGGGTTCGGCCACCTTCACCTAACAACCATGTGTCCAGTCAATTCCTTGCTAAGTGAGAAAGTTTCCAATTGTCTTGCGCCAGGGGACACGCCCTCCTTTCTCTGAATGGAGAGTGACTGGCCAGGGCTGATGGGCCAGAATAGCAGGTGTGGGTGCCTAGAGGATCAGGAACCAGCAGCCAGGTGGTGCCTTAGGGTAGGGAGCCGTTGGGGAGGAACTGCCGGCACACCCTCCTGGCACTAGCAGTCACCTCCCCTTTGCCCTGAGCAAGGAAGGAATCCATTGGAAGCTGGGTGGAGGCAGGGCAGGGTAAGGCAGTCCCCGTTGTCTGAGCAAAGTCACCTTTGGCCAGGGGAGGAAGACTGGAGCTTCTGGCCTTGAGTGGTTGTGCTGAGGAAGAGAGTGAGTGCTGTGTGATCTCCCTGTGTCTGGCCAAGGCATGAAGTTAGGGCACAGAAAAGGCCCCTGAGTCAGTTGCCGCTCCCCACCCTGGCTGTAAGGTTGTAAGTGTAGAGACTGAGGCAGAGAGTGAGGGGGGAGGTGGGTTTGTCCTTTGAGCTCAGGCCCAGAACCTGGTATCTATGCTGGACCATTTGTGCTTCCCACTCTGGGATGAGGGAACTAGACCTCGAGAAGCTGCCAGGCTCTGCTGTGGTCCTCTGCTAGCATCCATTCTTTCAGGAGACCCCACCACAGCTTTCCCCCAGGCCTGAACAGCTTTATCCTCTTCTCCCCTCCCCAGCCCAACCTGCCCAGGCTGGGAGGCCTTTGGAAAGAGGTAGTCAGGTTTGCTGTTGGGGAGAGGGAGGTGGGTGACGAGGATCTCTCTCCAGCAGCAGCCTTTCTTCCCAGCATGGAGGGGTTACAGTGTGGCCTCAGACCCAGAGGATGGGGCTGGGCTCTCTTGTCTGGTCGCTCAAACTCTAGGAAGAGTCAAGGCTCCATGTTTGCTTTGGTATAACCCTCTCTAGGTGAGGTACAAAGTTAGGCCTTTGTGGGAGGGGTAGAGAGTGGAGGGGAATGTATTTTGAATGCTGGAGAACCACACTTTTTGTGATGCTGTCCCCGTCCCTGCTCAGGAAGATGGACTACATTGCCAGCTGCTGAAGGCGAGCATCTTAGGGCTGCAGTGTCAGAGCTCCAGGATAAACTGAGACCTTGTACTAAGATACTGCTGTTCCTTTGCTCTGATCTGTGGATCCTTCGTGATGGCAGAGTCAGGGATGGGGATCACCTCTATTCTGGACCCCATTTTGTCCCTGAAGTGAAGGGTCAGCCTTAAGCTCAGCCGAGGCACCAAATCACAAAGGTGAACTAGAGCTAGCCCACTGATAGGTTCACAGATCTTCTATTAGAATCCCAGGGCCAAGGAAGAAAGCAGTGGGTATCCCTACCCTCTCTGGTGTGATAGGGGCTTAGAGATGCCATATTCTACAGCAGGAGGATTCTTTATGCCTCCACACCTCTACCCAGGCTCCCAGAGATAGTGCCTGTGATACTTTGGCAGGAGTTGGAGCAGGGATCTGCTTCCCATCCAGAGCTGAACCTGAATACAGTCATTTGCTGTTGCTACTAGAGCCAAGGATAGCATATGTAGGGGAATCCCTGTCAGTGACCACACTCTGCAGGTGGTTTTTCACTCCTTCTTCCAAACCTTTGCCCTGACTGCAGAGTGTCAGTCATGGAGCTGGTAGCTACCATTGTACCCTCCCTGGCTTTGTACTGTCACATACTCCTGAGGAAGGCAGGACTGGAGCTGTGGCTCCCTTGGGATGACTCTGGAATGTGGGGCTCATGCACAGGCCATTTTGAGCATGGTTCTCACACTCTTGTTCCATGTGAGTGTACCAGGGACATGAACTGGCTGCTTAGTTGTTCATGGGAATGCTAGGCAGGATGCTGCCAAAGCTAGTGTGTCAGGCTAGGAAAGGGAGGGAAGAAGTGCCATCTCTGGGGGCTCCATTGGATCCTGGATTGGGGCAAGGAGGTCTGCCAGGTTCCTAGTCAGTGGGTCTATGGCTGTGTGCCTCTCCAGGTGGATGCCTGGGCATGAGTGAGGAGGAATGGTGTGTATGACTGCCAGTTGGGCACCCATTCACTGGGCCTATATCCATTGGCCACTGGCAGGCGGCGGGGGGGGGGGGGGCTTTGGGACAAGCAAACAGAATATCCCAGAAATAAACTTGGCTCACATTTGCAGTGGTTGTGAGTATGAAGGGAGCCAGTGTTTCCTTAGTGCCTGCTGAGCGTGAAGCTCTGTGCTGGGGGTGTGTGCCAGTGTGTATGCCTAGGCTGGGACTGGGCAGGGTAGGAAAGGCTTGTGCAATTAACTCTCCTGGATTCTGTGAAGCCAGCATTTCCAGTGAATCCCCAACTCCACTTTTATCTCAGCCCTAGACCTACCTCTGCTGTTTCTTGTCTCTGTAAACCTGGGTCAGACAAGTGTACCATTCTGAACCTCCCTTCCCTTCAGATAAGAGAGACATAATTCTTGGTGTCCTGGGGTCATTTGAAGATGTGGGAAGGAGCTTGGCCTATGGCCTAGGGTAAAAGTCACTGTTACTGTCATTCAGGGCCTGCTAGTTGTGTCCTGTTGTCCAGTTCCTTTTCTGATTCGCCTGGTTCCCATCTTGAGCTGGCTATGGGCTGCTGAGAACTTGGTTTGCTGTATAAATAAGTATGAACCAGATGTGGAGCCAGCCCTGCATGCGGGGTCCTTTGGTTAGTGGGCCCAGACTGGCACTGACTGACAGCTCTGTGGAGGGGAAACTGTAGTGTCTTCTCAGCACGCCAAGCCACCAGCTTGCACCCTGCCCTGTTGTCAGGCTTTTATGGCATCTCAAGGCACCTGGAGCTGAGGAGAATAACCTGCACATTAGCAATTCTCCCTCTGCTGTAGTGTGGGGTCGGAAGCCTTCACAGCCCCAGGACCCAATGGGGGCCATTCTCAACCAAGCAGTACTTGTGGGCAGCCCTTTTGGCTCCCTTGTACAAGAATGTTGTGTGGAATGGGGAGCATTGACCTCAGGCGAGGGGTTTTCTTGGCTCTACTGACTCGGCAGGCACTTGCTGTGGCACCTCTTAAAACAAGCCTGGTGCTCTAGCACCCAAGGTTCTGCTGAAGACAGACTTGTGCCTCCTGTATTTGGGTTAGCAGCAAGAATTAGGCAGTAACAAGAAATGGCAGTATATAAGGCGGGCAAAAGGGAAGTGATTATCTTCAGATAGTCATTGGGTCTTCCTGAAGGAGGACAGTGGGTGATGTCTGATTTGGTTCTGTAGATGTAGGATGCATTGGCAAGCCAGGCAGCAGCTTTGTGGTGTCTTGGATGTGACCAGCAACATCATCTAGACTAGTGATTCTCAGCCTTCCTAATGCTGTGACAAAGGGTTTGTGACCCACCTGTTGAGAGCCACTGGTCTGGACAGACGATTGTAAGCTGGCTCTGCACCCATCACTTATCCCACTGTGAGCTTGAGACAACACATAGCATAGCATGAGCCATACTCTGCAGCTGAGGGGAGGCTGGGAAAACGGGCTCAGGAAGCCGACTGCTGCTCCAGCTTCTGTCATGGCACAGAGTCCCATGGAAGACTGCTGGGGACCATTACCATCTGGGCTTATTTGGCTGTAGGAGCCCATTGTTTGGATGGCATTTATTGGCCTTGGGATGCTAGAGGGATAATCAGTGGAATCCTACAGCAGTCAACCCCTGTCTACCTGCCACACTGGGGTCACAGACATCTCCTTTCATTCTTGCTCCAGCATCTTGGATTCTACCCTTGTTCTGCCCTATGTGCTTAGCTAGTAAGTCAGTTAGAGTGTTGCTTCCTTAGGAAAGCCGTGCGTATGCAAAAGTCTTGTCCTTCATTACTTCTGGCCCCTTACTTTCCCCCTTCTTGGCAAATTATTACTTTCATCAGCCTCATAGAAGCCAGGAAAGTGTGCCCCTGAGCTACACTCCTAGAGTATAGGTGTACACTATCTTTAGGACAGTGCTTCTCAGCCTTCCTAATTCTGTGACTAACCCTTTAATACAGTTCCTTGTGTTCTGGTGACCCCCAACCATAAAATTATTTTGTTGCTACTTCATAACTGTAATTTTGCTACTATTATGCAGGGCATCTGATATGTGACCCTAGGAGATTATGACTTACATTTCAGAGCCACTGCTTTAGTAAGAGGAACCAGGGTAATCTTGTTAAACAAAAGTAGGATCTTCAGAAGCCAGCCAGCTGTATGGTTGTTCAGGGGAGAAGGAGCTTACCTAAAGTCATATAGCAGCAGGAGGGAGAGCCAGACCCTGTCTGGGACTAAACTATTGCCTAGTGACTCAAGAGAAGGAAGGAGCAGTGTGGCCTTGAGTAATTACTAGGGAGGCAGAGAGGGAAGGGCCTTTGCTTGGCCAGCTGAAAAAGTCGATAGGTCAGGCACTGGCAGTGCTTAGGACTTGGGTTGGGCAGGAGAGAGGCTGCTGCAGGGGCTCTGGGCCAGAGCACACCAGCTGACACAGGCAAAGGAACTCCTGGTGCCAGGCTCTTGATGCCACGTGCCCAGTCCATGAGGTGTTTCCCAGCCTGGCTCCAGCTGCCCTTGACTATACAGTTACAGCCCTACTTGGCCAAGGCGTACTTGGCAGGCACTCAGTGAGCGTGTACTTTAGGTAGAGCTAGCACCTCTGGGAGGCCAGAAGCCCCAAATGACTCACCTGGTCTGGGCAGTTGGTCTCTGGCTTGATTTGTTCACTGAACCTTCCTTCCTTCAACAGACCCTTCTAGCCTTCATGCCTGTGCTCTATCCTGGCGTCCCCAGACCCGCCCATTGCAGCCTCTCTCAGCCTTCCCTGCACAGCAGTCTTGGGGTTGAGGGACTCAGGAGCAGGCCCTTCTCTCTGCACTTCCACCGCCTTTAACGGGCTGGAGGGAATTTCCCTGTGACTCATTCTGCTGGCACTTCCTGTGGTCACCAGGGCAGGGGCTAGGGGACCCAGCCAGGCGGCTTGATGTTCTGGGGTCACCGAGGGAGGGTGGGCCTGGTGATTCCCAGAGGCAGACTGCAGACCATATTTGGGAAATTGGCTTCTCTTGTTTGCAGCTTGGAGGTAGGGACTGTGAGCCTGGTGGGCTGTAAGGTAGTTCCTACCCTGGCCTGATTCTCTAAGTACTCTGGCCCCTGGACGGACCCACTATAACTGTCTGCCTGCCTCTGTCCCACCCTGACCCAGAGCCTGGCATGTGACCCACTATTTTCTTTTCCTAGATAAGGTTCCCCCCATTTCCTAAAAAACAAAAACCTAACATTCAGAGTAACAGGGTATTTTTTAAAATGATGTTTTCATACATATTTAGACTTGGTTGATTCCCTTCAGTTTTTTTTCAACTTCAAAATAAGAATAACGTATTAAAATACAAGTTGAAAATTCTGTAAATGAGAGAATATCCCTCTTGTCCTGGATATTTTTAGAGACATTGATACCTCATTTTAAAATTTCAAATGATTTATTGTGGAGGAGTTTTTGGAGGGGATGGGTTTATCACTGTAGATCAAAGTAACCTAAGACTCAGAGTCCTGCCTCCTCCTCCTGAACGCTGAAGTGTTGGTGTACTCAGTGCACTTTAAATCTGGAGCTGGTGTGGACAGGAATTGTGCCAGTTTCAGGGGCTGTGCCCTCCTTAGACTGCCTGCCTGTTCAACCTTTCCCATGGGGCTTGCTTCTTTTGGTTCCTAGCTTCCTTGCCCCTGTTTTTTCTGGGGATGGATCCTTCAAGCTGTCCTGGAGAAGCAGATGCCAGCTGGTGACTCCTGGGGCATGCTTCATACCTCTAAGTGTCCTCTAAGTGTGGCAGGCCTGAGAGACAAATCAGAGGTAGCTCCCTGGGACTCCTCTCCTCAGAGCCTGGGATCCTACTCTGGATTTATGTCCCTAGGGCATGGCCCTTCCTGCGGCCTAAATTCCAGCTCCTAATTGATTCCATGAAGGAGGTGAGGTCCAGAGGGTGGAGATGTTTTTTGTTGTTTAGTTGATTTAGCTGTTGTTTCCTGAGATAGGGTTTCACTAGCCCAGGCCTCGAACTCCTGATTCTCTGCTTCTTCCTCTCAAGTGCTAGGATGGCATGTGTGTGCCACCACCTGGCCAGAGGATGATGGTGGGTCTAAGTAAGCAGGGCTGCACAGCAAGTAGCCAGAGCCCAGGTCCTGTTTCCAAGTCTAGATCTTTCTTGTGACTTACGATGTTCCTCCTAAGACTTCTGGGTCTGCAGTCACCCAGAACTGATGTTCAGTTGAAGGTCAGAAGGGTGCATCTGACCTTCTTGAGTGCCCAGTGGGGTCTCAATCAGCCTCTGCCACCAGCCCTGCTGAGGCATGCAGTCTTCTGTTTCTTCTGTTCAGAAGATGTCCCAGCCACACCTAGCCCAGACTCCTCCCTTGCTCCTGGGCAAGGAGGCAGTGACAGAACTGCTTAAGGTATAGTTACTGTCTGTCTTGAAGCCACCCCAGTGGGCGGTGGTGGCTGCTTCTTCGCCTCCTCCTCCTCCTCCTCCTCCTCCTCCTCCTCCTCCTNATTTCTGCCTCCTCCCCGCCACCGCCTCCCATTTCCCTCCTCCTCCCCCGATCAAGTCCCCTTCCCTCGTCAGCCCAGAGAGCAAACAGGGTTCCCTGCCCTGTGGGAAGTCCAAGGACCACCCACCTCCATCCAGGTCTAGTAAGGTGAGCATCCAAACTGCCTAGGCTCCCACCAAGCCAGTAGTGCAGTAGGATCAAAAACCCATTGCCATTGTTCTTGAGTTCTCAGTAGTCCTCATTGTCTGCTATATTCAGCGAGTCAAGTTTTATCCCATGCTTTTTCAGACCCAGGCCAGCTGGCCTTGGTGAATTCCCAATAGAACATCCCCATTGTCTCAGTGTGTACATGAACATTGAACACATTCCTTCTGAACTCCCTAACTCCAGCCCGTTGATTTCAAGTCCCTCAGTTCCCCTTTTTCAGCCAGCCCCTTCCTTTATATGACAAGTCATGTGGACTCCTATTCCGAGGACTGACAGGCCACATTGGATCATTGGATGGTCTCTCCTCCTCCTCCTCCTCCTCCTCCTCCTCCTCCTCCTCCTCCTCCTCCTCCTCCTCCTCCTCCTCCTCCTCCTTCTCTTCATCCTCCTCCTTAGATTTATTTATTATGTATACAGTGTGCCAGAAGAGGGCACTAGATTTCATCAAGGGTGCTTGTGAGCCACCATGTGGTTGCTGGGAATTGAACTCAGGACCTTTGCCCTCTCTCCAGTGCCCCCTACCACCACTGTGTTCTTGTGCCTTCTTCTCTTTTTCCTATACTGTTATCCTGCTGGGAGTCACATGGCTCCAGCACAGGCTTCTTGGCTTCTGGGCCTCGTGATTCCTGTTCTGGGAGTGTCTGTAATATAGAAGGACATAGTAGTACTCATTTCTTACAGTAGCTAGGACAGTAAAAGTGGGAAATGATGCTCTCTCCCTTTGCTTAATGCTCCTGTTTTCCCTGTTGCGTCTCCCTCAAGCCCCGGAAGCACCCACATTAGTAATATGCCTGGCATATTAGATACCTTCTAATTAAGAGACATTAGGTAATGTCCCTGAATAATTGTCTTTGACATATGGTGGGTATTGTTTTGTAGGTGCTTTAAAGTTCTGAACATCAGCACATTTGTTTCTTACTCTAACTCAGGAAGGCAGGGCTGGCTCACCTCACCTTTACCTTCTCATTGCTCCATGGTCAATACAGGTAGGCCCCATGGGTCACAGGCAAGCACCCTGGTGCTGAATACTCCTAAGATCAGTAAAGCCTGCGAATACTTCTGCCCACACCACTTCCTTAAATACCAGGACACCTGAAAGACCGTGTGACATGATCTCTCTGTGTTTCTTTCTACTATAACTGAGCATTCATCAGCAGGTCTTGACCATTTGATTTCCTTTGGGTGACCTTTTTATATGTTGTAGGCTTTCTATTCTTGTCCCCCTTTTTGGGGGGGTGGATGGGAGGTTCCCCAGATAGGGTTTCTCTGTGTAACACTGACCGTCCTGGATCTTTCTCTGTAGACCAGACTGGCCTTACCCAGAGATTCATCAGCCTCTGCCTACCCAGTGCACCACCACTGCCCAGTGTCCTGTCCTTTTTGATTGTATGAACTCCAGATTCCTATTAACTTTACTTGTCCTAGCATGAGGCCTTTTGTATTTGAGTTCTGAGTGGTAGTCTGTAATGCCAAGGCCAGTGTCCATGGCTGCCTTCTTACAGTGAATTTCCTACCTTCTCCTACCTTAGCCTTTTCCCGTTGTTCCCAGCCTTGTCCTGTCCCATCCCATCCCTGTCCTAGAATTGCTCTCATATCTGGAAAAGCGTGCCTGTACCTTTTAGTAGTGACTTGTTTATTTATTGACCTCTATGCCTCCATTTTATTGTAAAAGAATTCCTTTTTTTAAAAAAAAGCCCTATGACACTTTCATCATGATGAATTATGATGATGCAATTAAATTATATGGAGTTCATGTTCGCGTTATTTTCCCCTCAGTCTCTGGGGTGCATTTCAAGACTCCCAAAGAATGCCCCAATTAGTATTAAACCCTCTGTATACTCTGTTTTTCCAATACATATTTATCTACAGTAAGTTTTTTGTTTTTATTTTATTTTTTTGTTTTGTTTTTCCTGAGATAGGGTCTCACCATGTATCCCTAGTTGTCCTGGCACTCACTCTGTAGACCAGGTTGGCCTCAGACTCACAGAGATCCTCCTGCCTCTGCCTCCCAAGCTGGGATTAAAGTCGTGCTCTTGCCACGCTTGGCTTTCATCTATAATAGTTTAATTTACAAATGTGATATGGTAAGAGAGTAACAACAATAGAACAATTAGTAATATTGTAATAAAAGATAACGTGATTGGTCTCTTCAAAACCATAAATGATTAACTTTGACCTTTTCACTTAACAGAAGCACCTTTATAGCTTCTCTCTTGCAAATTTGAATTATGTAAGAATTACTGCGGCCATCACAGTAGGGCTTACTCAAACACAGTAAACCTTGCAGTAGCTGAGTAGACTGCTAGCCCAGATAGCTACCAAGCTACATACAGACAAGCTGCATGCTCTGGTCCCAGGGTAGTGAAGTAGAATAGCAAGCGATTTCATCATGCTTCTCAGAGGCCTACAATTGAAAGTTTATGGATTTTTTTTTTTCTTTTTGAGACAGGGTTTCTCTGTAGCTTTGGTTCCTGTCCTGGAACTAGCTCTTATAGACCAGGTTGGTCTGGAACTCACAGAGATCCACCTGCCTCTGCCTCCCGAGTGCTGGGATTAAAGGCGTGTACCACCACCACCCAGCCAGTTTATGGATTTTTTATTTCTGGAATTTTTCATTTAATATTTTTGGGCCATAGTTGACTGTAGGTAAGTAACTAAAACCACAGAAAGTGAAACCATGGGTGATGGGCAGGCTGCTGTACTAAGAAAGAGTGGGCAAATGAACACTGTACAGGGTTAAGGTCATCCCACCAGGAACTTGGCACATTTCTCCTTCTGCTCAACTTTTACTTGAATAAAAGCATTTTGTCCTCTCCAGTCTTGTACAAGGTGTGTGTGGAGAGTTCGCGGAGATTTCTCTTCTGTCTTTGCTGTGCCGTTTTCATTAGTTGATGATTCTTCTTGAAACACCTTTTCAAAGATGATCATGGGGTCTGCAGAGGATGGCCATTTCATCCCCCATCATGTGCATCATCCTCCCTCACCCCATCATTCTCTCCCTCTTGGAGAGTTGCAGTGCCCCTGGACACAAAACCCAAGGATCTGAACCTTAGAGCTAAAGTGGGGAGACGTCTTACTTTCTTCTCAGCTTAAGGGGCAGTTCTTAAGTTTCTCCATTAATTACTGACTATCCTCCCCAGCCTCCAGTGTTTTTATCTTAAGAAACTGTGCACCTGACTTCAGGAACTTTTAAAAGATTTTATTTTTGATTATATGTGTGGTATGTCTGTGTCTGCATACATGCACAAGTGAGTACAGGTACCTGCAGAATCTAGAAGAGAGCATTGGATCCCTGAATCTGGGTTGTGAGCCACCCAGTATCAGTGCTGGAAACCAGTTCCAGCTCCTCTGCAGTACTGGGAAACTCCCTTTAACTGCTGAGCCATCTTTCCAGACCCAGGAATGGTTTTTAATCACATACTGGGAGACATCTCTGAAGTGTTGATGGCAGCTGATAGCAGCTGCTGCCGTTGAGGATCTGGGGGGCCCTAGCTTAGCTAAAGATACCCTGTGGTCAGCTCTGCTTTGCTGCTGGGAGGCCGATAGAGACGGTGAGGGTAAGGCCCCTGTTGTTTTCAGATATAATTGAGTCTCTTTGAAAGTTAAAGCTGGGTGCTTACTGATTCTGTAATAGTGGGAGCGGGTGAGGCCTGTTCCTATCCTCCTGTCTCATGTCGACCTATGTCTTCTCTCCCCAGAATGTGCTGGCCAAAGCCCTCTATGACAACGTAGCTGAATCCCCGGATGAGCTCTCCTTCCGAAAGGGTGACATCATGACAGTGCTGGAGCGGGACACACAGGGCCTGGATGGCTGGTGGCTCTGCTCACTGCATGGACGCCAGGGCATTGTCCCTGGTAACCGCCTCAAGATCCTGGTCGGCATGTATGACAAGAAGCCAGCAGGGCCTGGACCAGGCCCACCTGCCACTCCACCCCAGCCGCAGCCCAACCTCCCTCAGGGTGTCCATACCCCAGTACCCCCAGCTTCCCAGTACAGTCCCATGCTCCCCACTGCATACCAGCCCCAGCCTGACAGTCTGTACCTGGTACCTACTCCCAGCAAGACTCAGCAAGGTCTCTACCAAGCCCCTGGGCCCAACCCACAGTTCCAGTCACCCCCAGCCAAACAGACATCCACATTCTCAAAGCAGACACCTCATCACTCATTTCCCAGCCCAGCCACAGACCTTTACCAGGTGCCTCCAGGGCCTGGAAGTCCAGCCCAGGACATCTACCAGGTGCCACCTTCTGCTGGCATAGGGCATGATATCTACCAAGTCCCTCCATCTATGGACAACCGCAGCTGGGAGGGAACGAAGCCCCCGGCAAAGGTAAGGCCAATTTGGCACAGCTGTGAAGCCCCATTGGGTTAGCCTAGGCCCTGGTTTCTGAGCCTAGTAGGGCCCGGTTACCACAGAGTACCCACACTCCATTGTCATTGTGTGTTTGGTCTGAAGTCAAGGAGGGAGGTAACTGGATCAATGTATACATTTACTTATCTGAATAAGGGACATTGAGCTGTCTATGAAGGATGAGGAAGTCTACAGCAGGCTGCCCTGAAATGGAGAATGTTAACCACAGGTTACAGCCTGTGCAGGTCTAGAGGTGTGGAGAAGTGCCCCGTGTTCCAAGTGAGCAGTAGGCCAGGGACAGTCTTGGGGCCTGATACTCAGGCTGACCCTGCCCAGCTCGTGTCAGTCAGTGTATTCTGGCCCAGGTAGAAAGTACAGCAGAGCATAAAGCCTGTGGGCCAGGACAGTGACATCACAGGGAAAATGAGAAGAGCTGCATCTAGAGGCCAACACGCCAGGACTGACGTGGGTCTACTTGAGATCCAGCCATTGGGTCTGCCCTTTGGCCAACAGGAAGACAGGGAGGGGACAAAAAAGACTACACAGGGAAGGGAGCTTTCTTGGAGGTTACTTATGTTGCTTGTTGACCTTTTCCCACCCAGCTGCCTGGGAGGCCAGGCTGTGGGCCTTATCAGGTATCTGAGTGTGGCCCTTAAAGGGATTTCCCTAGGGAAGAAGGAACTGAGCTCCTGAAGAACTCTCAGTCCACTGGCACCTGTGGGTACGGAAGCTGCCTGTGCTCAGGGGCTCACACCAGTCCTTCACGAGTCATTCTCTTGGTTGAGACCCAGCACCTTTAGTTGTCCTTGGCTCCACAGACATTCCATCTCGAGGATGTGTCTGGGCCCTCCGTTCCTCCATGCTACCTTCTGGCCCCTGCCCATGAAATAGGCAGGGCTGAAGGAGGAGAAGCCCCCTGGCTTCCCACTAAATCAGGAGCCACTTTTCCTTGCATTCATTTTAGCCTGTTTTTCTATGCCAAAGTCCTTTAAGAACTGGGAAATGGAACCAAATTTAGTGGTGCACACCTTTAATCACACCATGCAGGAGGGGGGTGCCTGAGTTTGAGGCTAGCCTGGTCTATACAGTGAGTTCCAGGATAGCCAGAGAACTACATAATGAGACCCTGTCTTGAAAAACAAAACAAAGCAACAACAACAAAAAAACTAGGGAATGGAATTTGTTGAAGATAGAGTTTCCATGACCAGCACCCCGCATCTTCTGCATGCCTTCATCTACTGTGCTCTAGAAGTCCATAATAGCTAGGCAGGGGCACCAGAGGCCCTGGTGGAAACAGCCAACTGTGGTGGGCACAGCAGCATTTAAGAGAACAGCATAAACCAGGTGGTGGTGGCGGCGGCGCACACCTTTAATCCCAGCACTCAGGAGGCGGAGGCAGACGGATCTCTGAGTTCCAGGCCAGCCTGGTCTATAGATTGAATTCTAGGACAGCCAGGGATACACAGAGAAACCCTGTCTTGAAAAAACAAGAAAGAGAGAGAGAACACGAACAGCATAAGCCCAGCTAAGTCAGTTTCACAGTCAGTCTGATCATGTCTGGCCGAGCACCATTTATGTCTGGAGAGACATTGGCCAGGTTCATGCTCAGCCGTGGCACTGCGCCTTTGTCTTCAAAGCCCCCTAGTGCCAAGAACCTAATTGGTGCCACCTAGAAAGCAGGTAGTGTCAACCCACCACTGCCCACAGAGAAGCTTGGCATCCAGGATGCCTGACCAGGAGTTGCATAAGATGAGATTTCATGAACATTGGCCCACAGTTTGACCACCAGGGGTCCCTGAGTCACCGGACCCCACTTCTTGCACTACCTGCATCTTTTAGTCAGATAATGGAAGCCTACCATTAAGGCCTTGCCACCAGCTTGTGTGTGGGTGGGTGCATCGTGGGTGGCTATCCTGTGGAGAGATGGCAATAGTACCTGTTTAGAGAGCCTTGAAACAGGCCAAGGTCCATCCCCTCCACATGCACTTAGAACACATACAAATGTACATGCACACAAGTCATACTTGCCCCCTAGTCAGTTCTTCATCTCTTATCCTGGGACAACTGTTCATCTAGGCTGGAGGAGGAAGCCCAAAGGGGCTAACCAAGGGGCATTCCCTCACTCACCTAGCTAGAGCCTCACTGCTCTATCCTTTTCTGCCCACCCAGCCTTTGGTGGAGCTGTCCAGTGTTTCCAATTCTCTGACCTAACTGATAGCCTTGGAAGAGAAGCCCTGTGCCCATTCCTAAGAGGCTTTGTCATTCCTGAGCTGGGTGGTCATTGCCTCTGCTTATATTTTTAACATGAAAGAAATGCTTGTTTGCCATAGAAAATGCATAATGTATGAGAAAGTCTAGAGATCCCTCAGTCAAGGGATAATCCCTAAGAAATGTTGGTGTATTTTGTCTAGTGTCTTCTCTATTTGTCTTTTACAGATCTGTATATGTACTTTTTTTTTTTTTAAAGGCAAACTTATAGTGTCTTCAGGTTGACTTGGATCTCGTTGTATCCTATATCCTCCACTGGCCTTGGACCCACAATCCTCCTGCTTCAGCCTCCTATGTCTGGTTATATGCCTGTTATTTTTGCATTTCAAAGTTGTAAATCCATCACAACATACCAAAAGCATTTTCTTAGTTATTAAATCTTCCAAGACTGATAGGGGTAGCTACCCGAGTTCTGCTGCTGTGCTGTAGCCTCACCTGAAGATTTTTACTTTCTGTCTGTCTGTCTGCCTGTTTTTGAGTGAGTGTCTGCCATGTGTCTGGGTGCCTATAGAGGCTGGAAGAAAACTGAAGTTGCAGGAATTGTGAGCTGCCTGGTACGGTGCTGGGAACAAACTTGGGTCTTCTGTAAGAGCAACCAGCACTTTTAACCTCTGAACCAGCTTTCCAGGGCCCCCACTCCCACCACACTTTTAAAATATATTTTTTAGTTTATATGTCTGTCTGTGTATACCATGTGATTTGATTTTATTACAAAGAACATGGTGGGAAACACCTAGGTGCACTTTTGTGCCTACTTTCCAGGTCTTGCTTTCAGAGGCCCCTGGGACTCCTCCTTTGGTGTCTGTCCTTATTGCAGGACTGAGGAGGTAGTGCCTAGTTTGTGGTATCTTATTGCAGGACTGAGGAGGTAGTGCCTAGTTTGTGGTATCTGTGGGAGTAAGTGATAAGGATGGGGCCAGCAGAGTGTAGACCCCTGGAACAATGGCTATCTGCTGTGTGGCTGGAGAAAGTAAGGTCAAGAGTATCCAGGGTCCTCTGGTTAGGCATGGGCCCCATCGTATTCCTGTGGTCCTCCATTCCAAAAAAAGGAAAACAACTTCTCTATGAGAGGAGAGTTAAATTGTGAGCATCCAAACCAGCAGCTGGCCTAGGCTGGTGGGATGTTGTCCATTTTGCAGGGGGGAAGATCAGCAGCCAAACTGTCTGGAGAGGTGGGGCCCCAACAGAATGAGCAGCCAAGAGAGACTCCTCTTGTCTTTGTTCCTCCTACTTGACTCCTGCTGCTTGGATTCCTGCCTTGGTCCCTGTAGAGCCAGAGCCACTGCAGAGGTTTCATCCCCACCTAGGACTGACAAACTGGGGTGTGCTTCTGGGATCAGTCTCCCTTTTCCTTGAAATCTGTGCTGAGATATGGGACAGAGAGAAAACCACAGCCCTCTGCAGCCCAGCCTGGATGTGTGTCTTCCCTCCCTCTCCCTCCAGGGCCTGCTAATGGGGCATCAGGTGCAGAGCAGTTAGCTGTGATTAGCTGTTGAGCTCTGCAGCTCTGATGAGGCTGTTTCCCCAATGAGCTTCTTTCCCTGCTTTCTCTATTACGTTTTCCTAACAGAAAAACATTCGCTAGCCAATATGGCTGCTTACTATCAACCTGACTCAGGTGTAGGAATAGGAATTGCCCTACCGTTAACCCTAGGACCAACCTCTAGGGTTCTGGTAGTGAGACCCTCTGGCCTGGGCTTACAGCTCTGTCTACATGAGGCCCAGATGGGTGCTGACAAGGTGGATATGCTCTCTGTACTGAGACCTGGCCTGCCTCTGTCTTTAGGGTGTATTGTCTGCCCCTTTTGGATTTGAATTCCCACCTGGGAGGCCTTGGCCTGGAGAAGCCTCAGGCCTTGCCACAGGCCTGTCTAACCTGCCACGTCCTTCCAGCCCCAGTCTGCTCTGCCATGGGCAGGTTCCAACATCTAAAAATAGCCCTGGAGGAGACTCAAGTCTGGGGCCTGAGCAGTGTGAGAGGCAGCTACAACTCCGCCCCCAGGCCCTGTTATTGGTGGGTGGAGACACCCCACAGAGGAGACCTCCACAGCCCCTACAGTGGCACACACCAGCCTGCCAGGCAGACTGCTAGAGGCAGCCCAGAAGCCCAACTGTATTAAACATCAACTGCTCAAATGTCCTGCCTGGGAGGTTGTCAGGTCTGGTCTGCTGGGTGCCCCTATGTCCTACAGGGGGGTTGGGGGTAATGCTGGTTTGTGCCTGCTGAAGCTTGGGTTGGGTTCTAGAGTGTTAAGCCTGAAGGAAGCAAAATATGTGTGTGGAGGCCCTGCGTCAACCCTGTCCCAGACATCCCCTTTGATTAGAAAACAAAAGGCCTTTCTGTGGAGAAGACTGAACAGGGAGTCCCATGGGGGAGGTTACCCTGAGCCTGGCTGGAGAATCTTAGAGGGGAGGCTGTGTGGACACTCCCATCCCTCCCAGGCTGTGAGCGGCTGTGAGGGGACAGCATGGCCCTGGGGGTGATGCACAAGCATCCCAGAGCCTCCTCCAGCCCCGCCTACCCTTGATACAGAGCCACAGCTTTGCTGCTGTGGCCGCTGCCGTGAATGCATGGTCAGAGCCCTGGGAAAGAGGGCCGGCTGCCTCTGACCTGTGACTCCCACTAAGGCCTTACCCTTTCAGGTGGGCAAGGCAGCTTATGGGTGAGGTTCGAGTGGTTCCAGTTAGAATTCCTTTGCCCTGGAGCTGACCTTACATCCTAGCCCCGTGTGTCTGCTCAAGAGTTAGCTCAGTAGTCAGACTAAGTTACCTATTCCTACTCAGGGAGGATGCCTGCTGCCTTTCCAGGCTACATTCTCTGCCTCCAGAGCCTGGAATGATGGGGATCCTACGATCAGGTCGCTCTCTTGCTGAGCAGAACTTTGTGGGGCAGGGGTGCTCAGAGGTGTCCATAGGAACAACACAGGAGACCTAACATGGGGCCTCTGGTCTTGTGGTGCCCGGGACTCCAGTGCAGGCTGGCCCCTTGCTCACTGGCATTGCCTCTGGAGCCAGGCCTTTTATCTTCCTGCCCCTTCTTGTCATCTGTGTGTAACCATACACACACCCTACTCTGGAATCAACCGGGTCATTCAGCTGTCTTTTTTCTTTTTTCTTCTTTCTTTTGGTTTTTCGAGTCAGCTGTCTTTTTTCAGGGCCCAGAACCAGACAGCTCCAAACAAAACCTCTAGGGATCTGGCAATTCTCTCCCAAGCATTGTATTTCACTCCCAAAGGGGGTACATAGGGAATGAGAAGCAATGGTTCCAAGCCCACCCTTACAGAGCCCCATCGCTACCTTTGTGTGTCTTGCCTGCCTCTCAGGGTAGTCTCCTGTGGACCTGAGGGTGGATCAGGGGCCAGTGGTATAATCAGCTATTCGTTCCCAGGTGGTGGTACCTACTCGAGTGGGACAGGGCTATGTATATGAGGCTTCCCAGACAGAGCAGGACGAGTATGACACCCCACGCCACCTGCTAGCTCCAGGTCCTCAGGACATCTATGATGTGCCTCCTGTTCGAGGACTGCTTCCCAGCCAGTATGGCCAGGAGGTAAGTGCTGGGGATCAGAGGCATGGGAGAGACAGGACCTGAGCCTTGTTGTGGGTACTGCATTTTCTCAGCCAACTAGGGTAGCCCAAGTGCTCAAGGTAGGTTTCTGGGGACTTGCACTCTTCCCATTAAACCAGATATCCCTGACAGTTGTATCATTGCACCTTCTTTTGTGCCCTCCAGGTATATGACACACCTCCTATGGCAGTAAAGGGCCCCAATGGCAGAGACCCATTGTTGGATGTGTATGATGTGCCTCCGAGTGTGGAGAAAAGCCTGCCACCATCCAGTCATCATTCGGTAAGGAGTCCGCAGATGCTGGGGTCTTGGAGGCTTCTAAAGGTGTTGAAAGGCATGGACGAGTGTGTGCATTGGGTTTGGGACTGCTCTCTGCAGACCCTGGCTCTGTGATTACTTGCTCTGGGGACAGATATAGAAACTGAATGCCCAGGCTGTAGAGATGGTTCTGTGGTTAAGGCATTGGCTCTTCTTCCTGAGGACCCAGGGTCCATTCTTAGCATCTGTACAGTGTTTGGCAGTCCCAGGTGACCCAGCATCTCTTTCTGACCTCTTGGCACAAAGCATGCATGTGGTGCACAGATATTTATGCAGACAAAATATCCATACACATAAAAAAAAGTAAGTAAATTAATTTTAAAAAGAAACTAAATGCCCTTCTGAGCCTCAAAAAATGGCCCATTGCCAGGTCCTCTCATTATGCATGCTCTGAGACGTATCAGCAAGGAGACCACAAAATCCCTCTTCTAAACAGGACACTGAGCTTGGCTTGTTTTTTGCTGGCTTTTCTTAACTTATGTTATCCTGACCACCTTTTGCCTCTGGGCTTTTATCTTTCTCTATTTCTGTATACCTTTCCTTACTTCTCTGTGGTTTGCTGTGTAGCTGGGTGGCTGGCCCCTGATGTCCTCCCCTGCCTTGTTTCTCCTTCTACTTATACTCTGTCTGCCAGCCACGTCTCTCCTTTCTCCGTCTCGTTATTGGCTGTCATCTCTTTATTAGGACCATCAGGTGTTTTAGACAGGCACAGTAACACAGCTTCACAGAGTTAAACAAATGCAGAGTAAACTAAAGTCACACACCTGAAAAACATATTGCTCAACAGTTCCCCATCTTAGAGATGACTAGCCAGGCACAGAGAATGAATCAGCTAGCCCCGGGGCTAGGCTCTTGGCATAGTCATCACAGTTGAGGATCATGCCGGGTGTGTACACCAGCTGGGTTCTGCCTTGAGCTCCAGGACAGGTCAGATAATCCGGACAAAAGCCTTAACCACCACTTGTCCCCCTAGGTGTATGATGTTCCTCCTTCCGTGAGCAAGGATGTGCCCGATGGGCCACTGCGAGAGGAGACATACGATGTACCTCCTGCCTTCGCCAAGCCCAAGCCCTTTGACCCAACTCGGCACCCGCTGATCCTCGCTGCACCTCCTCCAGACTCCCCACCAGCTGAGGATGTGTATGACGTGCCACCCCCTGCTCCTGACCTCTATGATGTGCCCCCTGGTTTGAGGCGGCCTGGCCCTGGAACATTATACGATGTACCTCGTGAGCGGGTGCTCCCTTCTGAGGTGGCTGATGGGAGTGTAATTGATGATGGGGTGTATGCTGTGCCCCCACCAACGGAACGAGAGGCCCCAGCAGATGGCAAGCGTCTGTCGGCCTCTAGCACAGGAAGCACACGCAGCAGCCAATCGGCATCTTCCTTGGAGGTAATGGTGCCAGGCCGAGAGCCCCTGGAGCTGGAGGTTGCTGTGGAGTCCCTGGCTCGCCTGCAGCAGGGTGTGAGCACCACCGTAGCCCACCTTCTGGACCTGGTGGGCAGTGCTAACGGGCCTGGGGGCTGGCGTAGCACCTCTGAGCCTCAGGAAGCTCCCGTGCAGGACCTGAAAGCCGCAGTGGCTGCAGTTCATGGGGCAGTACATGAGCTCCTGGAATTTGCCCGCAGTGCTGTGAGCAATGCCACTCACACTTCTGACCGCACCTTGCATGCCAAGCTTAGCCGGCAGCTACAGAAGATGGAGGATGTGTACCAGACGCTGGTGGTCCATGGTCAGGTGCTTGACAGTGGCCGGGGAAGCCCAGGATTCACCCTTGAAGACCTGGACCGCCTGGTGGCCTGCTCACGGGCCGTGCCCGAGGATGCCAAGCAGCTAGCCTCCTTTTTGCATGGCAATGCCTCGCTGCTCTTCAGACGGACCAAAGCCCCTGGCCCAGGGCCTGAGGGAGGCAGCTCCCTGCACCCCAACCCCACTGATAAAGCCAGCAGCATCCAGTCACGCCCTCTGCCTTCACCCCCCAAGTTTACCTCCCAGGACTCTCCAGATGGGCAGTATGAGAACAGTGAAGGGGGCTGGATGGAGGATTATGACTATGTCCACCTGCAGGTGGGTGCTCACCCTGCTCAGGCCAAAGACTCTGACCCTGCCACTGTTGTTGCAGGGACCCTGATGTCCCCCTTGCCCTCTCACCCCACACAGATCTTGTGGTCAAAGGAGATTCAGGTTCCAAGAATGGTCGCTGGTGTTTCCTAGTGCCCTCCCTGTATTTTGTCCTATTAGATTGATTGATGGTCAACTTCACTGTGTCCTTGGGGCTTGGGGATGGGCTTCCCTAGTGGGCATGGATATGGCTCCATTCTTTGTAGAGATGATCTGGGGAGGCAGATGCTGGTGGCAGAGGGCTTAGGACAAGAAGATGGGGAGATGGGAGGGGAGTGAGTCTATTTCATTTGGATTTCATTCTTGACATGAGAGTCATTCCAAGAGGGCCATGGCCATGTGGAGTGAGTGCCCCCTCTGCAAAGCTCCCCTTCTGGGCCAAGCCCCCTCTGATAGGGGCCTGGTGTTTTGTTTTGTTTTGGATTTTTTCCGAGACAGGGTTTCTCTGTAGCTTATAAGGAGCTGTCTTCCTGGGCCTGGTGTACCTACACTGCCACCTGGTGGTTCCCTGGCCCTTGCACCCATGGGAGCTGCTGGTGCTTCTGTCCCAGAAGACACTTCTCAGTCCAGGTCTTGTCTTTTCCTCAGGGGAAGGAGGAGTTTGAGAAGACCCAGAAGGAGCTGCTAGAGAAGGGCAACATAATGCGGCAGGGAAAAGGCCAGCTGGAGCTGCAGCAGGTGAGGCCCCGGTAGTCGGCATCCAGCATGCGGCCAGTTCATCTGACATGGCAGTCTCGCTGTGCTGCCTAGCCTTGTCTTGAGCTCTCCTGAGCTCAGCTGATTCCCTAACTGCAGCCTCCTGAGAAGCTGGGACCGCAGCAGTTGTCTGGCATGCTTGAGACATCACAGACATGAAGTGACTGTCAGAGTCACGGGTACATCGTAGCCAGCCCAGAAAAGTGTAGGATAGAGAGCCTGGCAGCCAGAGGCATCCCAGAAGCCCCCCAGGCGGCTCCACAAGCTGCTCCCTGTGCCTGTCAAGATGAGCAGTCACTGCCTGTCTGCAGCGCCCCTCAGCCTTAAACACTGTCCACAACCCCTTCTCATAGGTCCGGAATGCCATTCTTGAGACTGAATACATTGTATCCAGTTTTCCTTGTAAATAACAGTTCAGCCAGTTTTCTTCATATTTTAAGTCATTTTTCTGGGTAACAAAGTATATTTGAAAAACACTAAAGTCATTGAATTTTGATTGTGAAGATAATAACATGAAGTAAATATGAAAACTTCTTTCACTGTCCCCTCTCTGGGTGTAAAGAAGGAAGGCAGGGGACAGCTTACCCCACCCTGAGCTGGGCTACTCACTGGTTACCTTGATACCAAGTGGGGTTTACAGTTGGCAGTAAATGAGTAGTGTATGAGCTGCATAGGAAGTGTGTAGCACATAAAAAGTAAAAAGAAATACGTACTGATAATTAAAATAAGCCAGGCATACTCCTGTAATCCTAGCACTCAGGAAGCAGAGGCAGAAGGATCATAAGTTTGAGACCAGCCAGGATATGTGGCAAAATGCCCCTCCCCAATAACAGTAGTTAAGATAGAAATACATGTGTAGCCATGGGGTGCCATTGTTTCAAGAAGCTGGTATGCACACTGTCTTTCCTGTGTACTTCCCAGCATGTCCCCTGCCACCCATGCTGTTACTGATGCGGTGGTTTGCTCTCTTGTGAGCAGTGCCCTGAGGGGTACAGATGTTTGCGCACGTCTGTCAGCTGAGAGCCTAACCTTGTCCTGCCTTCCACAGCTGAAACAGTTTGAGCGACTGGAGCAGGAGGTGTCTCGTCCCATAGACCATGACCTGGCCAACTGGACAGCGGCCCAGCCCCTGGTGCCAGGGCGGACAGGGGGCCTGGGGCCGTCGGATCGACAGCTGCTGCTCTTCTACTTGGAGCAGTGCGAGGCCAACCTGACCACACTGACAGATGCGGTGGACGCCTTCTTCACTGCAGTGGCCACCAATCAGCCCCCCAAGATCTTTGTGGCACATAGCAAGTTTGTCATCCTCAGCGCACATAAGCTGGTGTTCATTGGGGACACGCTGTCACGGCAGGCAAAGGCAGCTGATGTGCGCAGCCAGGTGACCCACTACAGCAACCTGCTGTGTGACCTCCTGCGGGGCATTGTGGCCACCACCAAGGCCGCTGCCTTGCAGTATCCATCGCCCTCTGCTGCCCAGGACATGGTAGACAGGGTCAAGGAGCTGGGCCACAGCACACAGCAGTTCCGCCGGGTCCTGGGCCAGCTGGCCGCTGCCTGAGAGCAGAGCAGGGTGTGGGGGCTGGGGAGTGGGCAGCCATGGTCTGACTCTCCAAGCATCTGTCTTGAAAGTGGATATCCTGCAGGTTTGGGGACAGGTAACCCCAGCTCTGCCTTGGGCCTGGTGCCCTCAACTGTCCAGGGATTTGTACATATTTATAACAAGGCAGGATGGAATGCCTCCTCAGGAGCTGAGGAGCTGATGAGAGTGCACTGTGGACTTCTGATCACCAGGCACATGCCCCACCCACCCACAGGGGTCCCCGTGACAGGCAAGTACAGTGTGGTGTGCACCTCTGCACCAAGAAAAAAACCCTAAAGAACTATTTTTCGCTATTGGTTTTTCAAATCATTTGACTAATAGTCTACATTTAATAAAATCTTAAAAATGAGAAGCCGCCTGCAAAGATGCTTGAGACCGCCTCGCTGTGGGGAGGTGGACGTACCCTTGAACCCCCAAAGTGACCAACCAGACATGGTGAAGAGGATTCTGGGAGGGCTAAAATAATGGTGGGCCCAGGGGCCTGGGGGAAGGCAGGAGGGCTGGGGTAGATAAGGTGGCAGTGTCTTTGTGCCAAGTGGAACATGTTCTAGACTCAGGGCTTGAGGCCCAGAGCAGTAAGGTACCTGCTGGGTCTTCTGTACCCCAAAGAGAAAGCTCACAAGCAGAGGCACTGCACAGAACAGCCTCACAGAACTCATCTCGGGTACCCTTGAATTCTTGAATTAAACAAGGACTTGTCCCTCAAGCTAAGAAGACAAAGGCCCAGAACAGGCCTTGTCCCAGGTGGCTGCTCTCTGGACTTTCAGCAGCTTCTGGCCCAGAGAGAAGACAAGAGCATGTGTTTGCACTCTGGTGGTGGTCTCAGCTTTGACCATTGTGAATGTGGGCCTCAGTTTCCCTGCCTCTATATAAAGAAGGGTTAGTACTAGATGATCCGCCACCAAGGAACCCCATTGAGGGCACATAGCCTCCTACGCCATAGTCACCCAGGAGAGCAAAAGTGGAGAGGCAAGGGTAGGTACTTCCTGTTTTTATTTGGATTTTACTTGGATGTGGGGATGGGAGGGGTTCAGCTTCTAGAATCTTCCAAACCTAGACCTAACAGGCCAGAAAGACAGTAGGGTGCCGCCTTAGAGCACGATGCCCACTAGGGGCCTATCGGAGTAGCCTGCATAGAGGGTACAGGACTTGTTTCCAAAGCTTGTGTGTGCCTCAACATAGGAGTTGGGGGTGTGGGTACAGCTTGTATTACTCATTGCTGAGGTCTCGGTTCATTGGTAATTCATCTCTTAACTTTTAACAGTTTCTTCTGTTAAACACTCAGCGCCCCCCCCCCCCGCCCCAGCACCCTGAGCAGAGGCTCCCAGGCTTGTTGGCAGCAGCCCAGTCTGCACTGATAAGGACTGAGGTTCAGTAGAGGAAGCCAGCATAGCTGGGAGCTGGGGAGTGCCCAAGGTCTCAGCAGGGACCTGAGTGGAGTGGAGAGAACACCCTATCCATGTTTGTACAGACTCACGTTGGTGATCTCACTCCACAGAACTTGCAGGCAGGTATTGGACACAAAGGGCAGAGCCAGCTGATGCTCCTTGTGTGAGGTCTTGGCCTCAGAGGCAGGGAGGTTTGGGGTCACAGACTCTCATCCTCCCGGCTCACCAAAAACACCTGTGGGTCCTTAAAAACATCTGTGCAACAGCTGTGTCGGGTTCTATCCTAGGCAAGGGCTGGCCTCAAGCAGAGCTGTCACTGGTTCTGCCCTCCCTGGCCATCTGGGGTACAAAGGTGCATGTCCCTAAGAGGGATAGAGCGGGACCTACCGTCTTCAGTGGTGTGTACTTTCTGGAAGCTCCTGTCAGTGATGTGAGGCAGGATCCATGGTGAGTTGAAGCCTGGATGGCACAACTTCAGATTCTGTAGAACAGAGTCAGGCTTGCTTGTGCTAACTGGAAGGTGTACAGGGACCAGATTCCAGGGCCACCCAGCCGGAAGACTCCCAGCTAAGGGCTGGGTGGCACTGATACACTTTTTTATCAGAGCGATTTGAATTCAAGGGCAACCTGGTCTACAGAGTGAGATCCAAGTCTGCTAGAGTGTTACACAGAGAAACCCTGTCTCAACAAAACAAAGATTCCCAGCTGAGACCATAGGACAGCACAGCCCCACCCTTCAAGAGCTAACGACATGCCCCCAGGGGCCCGCGGGCCATACTGCAGGCTTCCTGTGTGGCTGCCACCTGTGCTTTGGCCCTGTTGTTAGCTGTCTCCATTGGTATTTGATAGGTTTTGTAATTTTTATTTATTTGTAGGGTGGAGAGGTGGGGTAGCCCACGGTGGCCCTGAGCTCCAGCCTCCAGCTCTTGAGTGCTGGGATTACAGGTGCACAGGTTTGAAGCTGTGCACCATGTCCAGATTTTGATGGATGTCTTCTAAGATTGATTTTATGGGACTGGAGAGATGGCTCAGGTTAAGAGCACTGCCTGCTCTTCCAAAGGTTGTGAATTCAAATCCCCAGTTGGTGGCTCACAGCCATGTGTAATGAGATCTGGTGCCCTCTTCTGGCCTGCAGGCATACATACAGGCAGAACACTGTATACATTAATAAACCTTTATTTTTTTTGTTAATAAACCTTTAAAAACAAATTAATTTTTCATTATGTGTGTGTGTGCCAGTGTGTTTGTGTGCTCCTGAGTGCAGATGCCTGAAGAAGCCAGAGACGTAGGAGCTGCAGTCACAGAACGTTGTGAGCCGGGAACTGATCTTGGGCCTCTAGAAGAGCAACAAGAGCTCTAAACTGCTGAACCATCTCCCTGGTTGGTGGAATTGGCTTTTTGTTTGTTTTTGTTTTATGTATATGAGTCTTTTGCCTGGATGTATGGCTGCATCACGTTGTGCCTGGTATTCACTGAGGTCAAAAGAGCATTGGATCCCCTGGAACTGGAGTTAAGGATGGTTGTGAGTCGCCATGTGGGTGCTGGGAACTGAACCTGGTCCTCTGCAAGAGTAACAAGTGCTCTTAACCTCTGAGCCATCTCCACAGACCTCAGGGTTTTTTTTTTTTTTTAATATTTATTATGTATACAATATTCTGTCTGTGTATATGCCTGCAGGCCAGAAGAGGGCACCAGACCCCATTACAGATGGTTGTGAGCCACCATGTGGTTGCTGGGAATTGAACTCAGGACCTTTGGAAGAGCAGGCAATGCTCTTAACCTCTGAGCCATCTCTCCAGCCCCCAGACCTCAGGTTTGGTGGGGTTTTCATTGAAAAGATTTTAAAGAAATGGGAAATTACAATTTTATGAGTTCGCTTGGAATTTTGACCCCCAAACAAGACAAGCTCCTGCAAGGACACTTGGCGTTGTGGGTAGTGTTGCTTAAGCCTGCTGTGGCACTTAGCACTTAGCCGTTCAGGAAGACAAGAAGGACAGAAGTGAGCAGATGTGGCCAGGCTCAGCAAGGAGATACCATGATGGACACAAGCGTGCAAACAAAGCCTTTTGGGACCAGGCTGGAGGACACCATAGATTCAGGGAGATGACACAGGGATGAAGTGGCTTTGATGCTGGTGTCATTAATAACATTCAGTTTTTATAGATGCACCATGCTTTTCAGTAACAAGTCAGGCTTACGTGTTAGTTTAGTGTTGGAGATTGAGCCCAGGGCTTCACATACTGAGCCCCAGCTCAAACCAGTTATTTTTTTTTTCTTATATAAGGTGTATTTTTATTTCTGTGTAAGTGTATTCCAGTGTCTATGGAGGTTAAAAGAGAGCAGGGTTGCAGCTGTTTCTTAGCTGGGTGCTGGGAACTGAACTGCGGTTTCTCTGGAAGAGGAGCAAATGCTAGCAGTCCACCACCCCCTCCCCATTATCTTCTAATCAGAAGCAACTGTGTATGTGTAAATAGGCCTCGCTTGGGGAAGACGGTGCATGCTATGGGCACTGTAGCCCCTGTCCCCAAAGACACCCCCCCCCGCCCTGTCTCGGTCACACAAACCCACCTCCCGACTCCCTCATCTACCTACCTTCTGCACCCAGATAGCCCGTAAACAGTGCCAAGGTCAGCTGCTCTGGCTGCCTTAAGATGGCTCTTCCTACTGACCTGTGCCGCCTGAGTGAGCCACAGCTTGACCTCTGAATCTCAGGGGGACTTTAGGCAAACTACGTTTACCCTGGGTCTCAGTGTCTCTCTATGCACACGAGGGTGGTGGGTGGCACCACTGGGTCAGTAGGCATCTCTGACATTGTTATTCTGCTTGCCACTGGGGATGGGAGGAGCTTGTCCACAGCCTGTGGTTTCTCGGGGCCTTTTCCTTTTGGACACTGTTGACTGGAGTTAGAGACGTCAATCCCTGACTCCCAGGGGGTTCCAGCTGCCCGAGGCAGGCTTCATTCATCCCCAGTGAATAATAGTGACCAGCCAGTCCTTGATGGTACAGGTTCCCCAGCAAGAGGGAGACTCTCCCCATAAGAAAGCAGGGGAAATCACAAGTCCCAGCTGGACAGCACCGTTAGCTCCAGAGTAGTCAGTCGGACATGTCTGCCAAGAATTCCCCTCTCATGTTCAGGGACACCTGCCAAGACCAGGAGCCGGCGTCAGCGTCCTCCCCATCGACAGGACTGAAAGGCCGGTCCAGCAAGTGGATAGAGGTGACCATACAGCCTGACAGCCACGGGCAGGGCTGCTCATGAATGTGTCCAGAGCGAAGACTTGCGGATTCCAGGCCTGTGTAGGCCCCTGACATTCAGAACTTTGATCCCTGCAAGGTCCTTAGCTCCACTCAGCCCAGAAACCATTTTCAAAAAGCCCCTGTGTGGGGGAGGGGGCCGAGGCTCAGGGCATCTAAAGTTGGGGTTTTGCAGTTGGCAGCCTCTCCCCAGCTGTGCACCCAAGGGGAATGTCCCGGAGCATGCTGCTCCTTAGGTCCTGCATGTGTCAGGACAGGATTGGGACAACCGCAGGAGGCTGCCCACATCCCCCTGCTGGCAGAACTGAGTAAGCACGAGGGGACAGAGGAGGGGCTGAAAGAGGGACGAGCTTTGTGGGAGGCTGAGTGAACAAAATCAAGGTGAGAGAGGTGCCAGGGTGTGCTCACTTAAACCACCCCTAGAAGCCAGGCGTGGTGGCGCACACCCTCTCTCAAGCACTCTAAGGTAGAGGCAGGTGGACCTCTGAGTTTGAGGCCAGCCTGGTCTCCAGGACAGCCAGGGTTACATAGAGAGACCCTGTATGGAATGGCCCACCTAGCTATCTGGTACCCCACCAGGATGGGGTGGGTTCTTAGAGCAGCAAGCCCTTACCCCGTCCCCTTGTCCTCTCTGTTCCCTGTTTGTGGGTATTTGGGCCACAGTAGGTAGGTGTTACCTGGGCTTCCCAGCTGCCTGGGCCTCCACTCACCAAAACTGATATTTGAGAACCATCTAGAACAAGGCCACCACGTGTGTAGCTGGGAGAGTCCCACCTGATGGGCCTCTTTGAGCCTTCCAATCCCTGTTTAGTCTGCCTCCACATTCCCCTTTATCACGAGTCCTTGGTCTGATAAGGTCAGTGACTTCAACATGACTTGGGAAAGAGAAGGCCTGGAGAGGCCACTGTGGGAAAGAGTGACAGAGCCACAAATGTATGAGGTCAGAATGGCCTAATTCCCCTCACCCTCTTCCCAAGGTCGGGCCCCTAAGCACACGACAGGCCTTGAGGGTGGACAGACCAGACTGACCTGTATTCCACTAACCAAGATCCCCCTCACTGTGACATTCTTCATTTCATCTGCCTGTGTCCTTCCTTACTACCCTTTGGGGAGGTGGAGTCTTAGTGGTGGGGACAAGGACCAAGGGGGGACCCTTCCAGAAACTTCCACAACCTAATCTGACCTTTCCCATTGTAATCCAAGCCAGTGAAGCTTTAAGTTCAGGAGCAGACTGCAGCCTTCGAGACCCCAAACAGGAGGCAGACAGCATTGGCCCACACTACATGGATTAGTGAGCTTCATGGGAGCTGAGGCAGGGGGCTAGTTGGCTGCTGGCATCTGCTGCACTCAGGGCATGGACACTTTGACATGGGCATGCGTGGCAGCAGGAGAAAGAGAAGGGGCTTTGGTCTGACAATGCAGGTGGCCTTGCCTCTGGACTTGGCTGTGAAGCCCAGGGCTAGGCCTAACTAACACCAGGAGACACTGTGCTCCTGCCTGCTGGGTGACTTATCAGAGATAATTATCAGAGTTTATGCCCTGGAAGTCCAGGGAAACACCGTCTTAACAGAAGGTCAACAGAACTGGCTTGACGAGGGGAGGGGATACTGGTCATGGAGCCACTGCGAAAGGGAAGACCTAAGCATCTTCTGCAACCCTCCGGCCTACCCTGTTCCACCATCTAAGCTGTGCACTGTGTAACTCAGGCGATCTCATTCTTATCGACTTCGATGAAATTCTCTAACACGATGGCTCTGAAAATGGAGCCCCTGTCTTGACTCCCACTAATGTTATCAGTGACGAAACTGGAGCCCGGGGTCTTTGACCATACTGGTCAGGTATAACTGGAGAAAGCTGAGGACTCTATAAAGGCCTACTTAGTAGTTCCATTACTTTCTCTGCCCAACACCTGGCCTTAGGCTTTTGCCTGAATTTCCTACAGGGTGAGAGGGGAGAGGGTATAGGGAGAGCCCAGGAGGCTCTGCTGTGCAGTAGGTAGCACTGGTCCAGCACAGACCATCTCATCTGTGGTCACGTTGTCCTAGAACTTCTCATAGTAAGTGGTAGACAGGAGGGGCGGGGCAGCCTGTAGCAGCCTGGCCCGGGTATCTGTGTCTGGAGGAGCAAACAAGGGGTCAGTGCTTGTAGCCACATCCAGCATGGCAGTACCCACCTCCCATGGACCACCATGTCAGCTGTTCACTGGTGTCTGTCTTGCTCAGACTATAGAGACGCACAGTGCCCCCGCAGGGAAATTACCTCCACCATTGAGCAGGCACACCACAGACACCATCTCAGGGGCATGCGCAGGAGTGGACAGCTTCAAGCAGGGTAATGTCTTTGCGGAGAGTGATCATGTTGACTGTGGGCTTCTGGAAAACCTGCCAAAGAAGAACCAAATCCCCAGCTAAGACCCTGGGAAAAGTGGGGCTCTCAGAAAGGTTAACGCAGCCTGGTCTACAGAGCGAGGTCAAGGACAGCCAGCACGGTTACACAGAGAAACGCTGTCTGTCTCAAATCCCGCCCCCCCCCCAAAAAAAAGAATGTTAAAGAAATAGGAGAGAAGCTTCTGAGGCTGGGAAGAGAATCTAAGGGCAATCTGAGCCCCAGTGTGACCCAAGCAGGGAGGGGCTTCTTCCTAGGCCTGCTCTCCTAGACCCTGGGGAGCCCCCAGCTGTCCAGCAGCCCTTAGCAATCTTCAGAGCCTGGAGTCTTGGGTCAAACTCCCAGCTGCTGTCATCAGACGTCTCAGGCATTGAGATACATGGGGAGAGGAAGACGGAAAATTCACCTCCCTTCCTCCATTCTGAATGGGACTGAAATTAGAGCCCCAAGGCAACAACAGCCCAGGCCTCGCTTGCCCCTTCAGTGGGCATCAGTGACCCACCCAGGCTTCCCTGAAGAGAGAACCTGTTGTGAAGTATTATTTTAACCAGGCAAAGATGTGTTGCTTTTGTTGATGCTGTGTTTGTTTAATAATATAAAGGTGTGTTACATCTGTTTCACCTTGCCTACCTAAAGCACCCGACTGGTCTAATAAAGAGCTGAATGGCCAACAGCCAGGCAGGAGAGGGATAGGCAAAGCTGGCAGGCAGAGAGAGTAAGTAGGAGAAGGAACCAAGGCTTGAGAGAAAAGGAAGAAGGAGGAGAGACTAAAGGAGACACAGGGCCGAGAGACAGGCAGTCACCAGCCAGACTAAAAAGCAGTGAACGTAAGATACAGCAGGAAAGAAAAGTAAAAAGCCCGAGACAAAAGGCAGATAAAGAGAAGCAGGTTAATTTCACTTAAAAGAGCTAACCTAACCAGAAATCAGCCTAACTAGGCCAGGCATTTAAAACTTGTAAGTCTCTGTGTCATGATTTGAGAGCTGGTTGGTGGCCAAAAAAAAAAAAAAAAAAAAACCAACCTGGCATAGGAACCACCACAGAAGTGGACAGAGAGCCAACTCCTACCTGGGCAGCAACTCCAGGTAAACAACCCAGACTGCACTCATCTCCCAGAATCCCCCTCTCACCTGCAGGAGGAACACCTACCAGGGCCAAAAGCCTGGGACAGCACCCTCCCCAGTGACAATTCTCTACAGCCTGGCAATTAAGAGAGAACCCAAAGTTTTCTTTGTGGCCCTCTTAAGTCTTGTTCCTTCTCACCCCTGACCTATCCCAATGGCTGGGAACCAGAAAAGCTGATCCCCTTTGTCTTGTGTTCTCCCAGTGGAGAGTTGAGAGCCCAAGCGAGCAGGATCGCCTCGAGTTTCTACAGCGCCACCTCTACAGCAGTGATGTTAGAAGATGCTCTAGGTCACAAGCCCCCTCTGAGGCCTGGAATCACCCCCTTTCCCGTGCCCAGCTATTCTGAGGTCTCCAGGGAAGGGGGTTGATGTTCCTAGGATGACCCCAGACTTTGCCTCCTGTGGTACAAGGAAGACAAGTTTGGAGAGAAAAAGCTTCTCTTAACATTTGAGGATAAGCATATGTGAACTGGTGACTTAGAACCTCTGGAACCTTGATGTTTGACCCTTTAAATGTCTCTCGGGCCGGAGAGGTAGCTCAGTAGTTAAGAGCATTGGTTGTTCTTCAGAGGTCCTGAGTTCAATTCCCAGCAGCCACATGGTGGCTCAGAACCATCTCTAGCGGTATCTGATGACCTCTTCTGTCATGCAGACATATATATCTTTAAGATTGTCTATGCACTGGACAGTGGTGGCACACGCCTTCAATCCCAGCACTTGAGAGGCAGAGGCAGGTAGACCTCTGTGAGTCTGAGGCCAGTCCGGTCTACAAAGTGAGTTCCAGGGCAGCCAGAACTGTTACACATAGAAACCCTGTCTCAAAAAAAAAAAAATAAAAATAAAAAAAATAAAAAAAAGAGTCTATACTTTGAGAACTTCCTGTACATCAAAAACAGAGCAGGAACCCTGCATCCTCATACCAGTCCTGTGAAGCTGGCAATGGTGTGGCCCCCAGGAAACTGAGGAATAGGGAAACTGAGACTCTGAGCTGAGTGGTCAAGCCAAGCAACAATGGGACTGGCTGGGTATGGGGAAGGGGGTAGGACCCCCAGCTGCCAGGGTCTGGGGTGATTCTGGGCCTGGGAAGGGACAGGTGATCTAGAACCACCTTCCACCCCACTGTAGAGGTGGCACCGTGCTCTCCAGGGCCTGCCCAGCACGGGCTCCCTACGGGGAATGGCTGCAGTGGCCAGGCTCTCAGCTGCAGCAGCCTGTGCTGACGTGTTGCAGTTCGTGGGAATCCACAGCTGGCCACTGCTCAGGTGTGGGCCTGTGGGAACCTGGGCAGCTGTCATAGGGGTGGGGGCGGCAGGGGTGGGGGGTGGAGGTGGGGATGGTGACAGGGCTGGTTCAGGACTCACAACAGCAACAGGTGTGGAAAGGTGCGAGGGACCCATGCACGGGGGTGCAGCTCCCCGGTTTTTAATCCTGACCCCCATCAGAGAGGCCCAAAGAGATCGTTCCAAATGTCCTCAGAAAGGGAGCTGCCTGGGGAAACCGAGGCCCGGGACACAGGGACCAAATGAAAGGAAGGAGACGCTGAGTACTTTTGATATTGGGATTGAATTCCGGACCCTAGCACTTTAGTATGTTAGGTAATCACTCTACCCCTGAACTACATATACCCTAGCCTTTTTGGTTTGTTCCCTGGGACAGGGTCTTATGTAGCTCAGGCTGGTCTTCAGCTTACTGAGTGGTGGAAGATGCCCTTGCACTCCTGATCCCAAAGCCTGGATTCCAACTGGCTCTTTTAAAACAGTTTATTTACTTATTTTTGAGAAGAACCTTGCTAAGTTGCTCATGTGGGCCCTGAACTTGGGACCCTTCTGTCTGACCTCATACAGTAGCTGGGCCCCAGGCCTGCTGAGTCATTCTCTTGAGTGGCTGTGTACAGGTAGACAGACTGGGCGGTAGGGTGGACAGATGTCTGTGGAAACTATTACCAGTTTTCCATGCGGATTATCTGTTTCCTTTAATAGCAGAACAGAAAGATCCAAGCCCTGCCAATTCCGAGAATCACCTTTGTGATTTCCCAGCTTCCGAAGGACAGAAAAACTCAGGGCCTGGGCTTCCACAGGACTTGAGACCCTTGTCACAGCGTGTGAGCAATTCCAAGGGCAGTTCAGCTGCTTGCTTCTTTACCTAATCTCCCCACCCCCAAATTGACGTCTAGCTAAGAGGTCATGGAAATGCCCTTTTCAATGACAGCGTAGTTCAATCCCTGAACTAACCAGAGATCCCACTGTGTAAAAACGTCCCCTTTGAGACATGATCACACCTGACATTCTACATCAGGGACTCCCGCGTCCTCAGCCGTGTTCCTCATGAATGCTTCCCACTTAAACTCGGAGAGCCGACAGTTTAAATGAATCGGCTCCCTCCTGTCCCTAGATACCCTGGGCCCCAGCTAGATTATGGCTCCTGCTTCTCAGCAGGGATCATAGCCCTGCGATCCAGGTTAGACAATGGAGTGTCTGACTTTCTCCACTAAGCTTTGCCCGGGGAAGTCTCCCCGTGTGGCACATCACTGCTCTTCCTTCTTCCCAGCTGACTCTTGGTGCCAAGGGAAGCAGACATGCCCGTGATGGCCCACCTTCACAGCCTGCCCTGGAATATCACAGTGCAGCTTTCTGTTGATGGCGCTCTTTCCTCGAGATGCCCATCTCCGTTGCTATTTATTTGTTTAAGATTTTTTTTTTCTTTTCGTTTTTCAAGACAGGGTTTCTCTGTGGTTTTGGAGCCTGTCCCGGAACTAGCTCTTGTAGACCAGGCTGGCCTCGAACTCACAGAGATCCGCCTGCCTCTGCCTCCCGAGTGCTGGGATTAAAGGCCTGCGCCACCACCGCCCTGCTAGATTTACTTATTTTTATTTTAAGTGTGTGGGTGTTTTTCCCGCATGTCTGTCTGTGTGCTACATGTATGTCTGGTGCCAACAAATGGCGGAGGATTCTTTGGAGCTTGAGCTATGGGCAGTTGTGAGACGCCATGTGGGTGCTGGGAATTGAACCTGGTTCCTCTGCAAGAGCAGCCTTTGTTTTAACCACTGGAAACATCTCTCCAGCGTTTATCTCCTTTTCATTCGAGATACTTTAAAAACAATATTTTTTTTCCAACTTTTCGTTGATAAATTTTGAATGCAATCTTCAGAAAGTTTGTTAAGTCAGGCCTATCATTGCCCCAGAAACTGTTCACCTAGATTTAGCAGCTAACACGTTTTGACACACGTCAATATTCACACATTGGCAGGGTCTAACCAGGCAGCCTTGGCCTCCTGGGATTTACAGGCATAAGCCTGACTTCCTGAATCATCTTTATTTCATAGGCTGGGGGTAGCGGTGTGTGCTCACGGGACAGTACAAGTCTGGATGTCAGAGGATAACTTGTTAGAATCGGTTCTCTTTCTACCATGTGGATTCTGGGGATTGAACTCAGGTCGTTGGGCTTGGTGGTGGGTACCTCTACCCGCTGAGCCATTTCATTGGCTTAAAACCTACCTTATGTCTTAAGTCTTACAGGTTTTGTTTTGTTTTGTTTCAGTCATTGGGAATCAAACTAGGGCCTGGTGCATGTCAGTCCAGCAGATTTTCAAAGCTTTACCCCTTCATCACGCCCTTAAGATTGGGGGAGCGGGGTGGCCCTAGAGATCAAGCCCAGCTTTTCTTGCACAGCAGGCAAAGGCTGTACTGCTGAGCTATACCCTAGTCCAAATATTAGAAATTTTACCTACAGAATAGATAACTCCTTGAATACACCCTTTAAGAGCTCTAGAGTACCCATTGAAAGTGTACAAAGGGGGATTAAAATTCTTAGATGTGAGTCACCCTGTCATATGTGAAGACATTACTTTGAATTTATTTTATCATATGTACTTGAGGGTTTGCATGTATATACGTGCACCATGTGTGTGCCTGGTACTTGCTGGGGCTAGAAATGGGCATTGGATCCCCTGGAACTGAAGTTACAAACAATTTTAAGCCTCCATGTTGGGAGCTGAACCTAGGTCATCGGAAAGAGCAGCAGTGCTCTTAACTGCTGGGCCGTCTCTCCAGCCCCAAGGAAACATTATTTGGAGACTCATAGCAGCAGAGAGGGAGGAGAGTTGCAACAAAGCTTTCTACAGAGGTGAGTGGAGCGTAGGAAAGCCAGCAAAGGCTTGTGAGATGTCCAGGAACTAACCACAGTAGACACACACCTCATCCCAAGGGGACAAAGGAGGGAGTGGTCACAGAACACAGAGAGATGGTAGAGAGGGCCTCCTGAGGAGAGGGGTAGCCACCTTCAGTCCTTTGGGTAGGAGCCACAACAGGAAATCCGTGTTTCCCCTGAGGCAATCCAGCTTCTGGCTGAAGCATTTTACCAGCTGAGTTGCAAGAATCCCAGAATACCGAACTCTGTAGCAGTTACCTACAGAGGCAATATTCTTTTTACATGGGATGTTTCAATGAGGATGTTAAAATAGCAGTGAATCGTGCGGAAGGCCATGCATAGATCACCTGCATTGATCTCCCTTCTCAGCGGCAAACCTGTAAATTTCTAGGCATCTCAAAAATAAATGAAGAAGAAGAAAAGGAGAGTAAGGAAAAGAAAACCCCACTGATCGTAGAAGCGTCCAAGTCCCTTGTGCGCTCAAGGCTTTATTTTATCAGATTGCAGTCCTGTCCTAGAGTCTTTTTCATCAAGAAAGAAGGAAAAAGTAAACATGGAGAGAAGAGAGGCTCCCGGCAGCGCTTTAGGTTGTAGCTTGGCGCCACCTGGGCCACACAAACTCTTCTTCCCCTGTCTGGAGCCAGACAATCCTTGTCCTCAAGTCTGGGATGAGTTTGGCTTCCACAGACGCTGGAGGAGCCAATAATCTGGAGCTGCTCTTGTCTTCTGCTCTGGAAAAGTCCCCTAGGCAAGGAGAGTCCAAAAGGCTTGGCCACCTGCGCGGAAAGGCTGACGAGAGGGATGGATGTAGTTCCTGCTAGGATTCCCTAAGCCAGACTGGCCTGCAGCTAGAGCGCGGATTCCTCACATCAAAGTGGCCAAGGGTCACAGCTGCTGCAGTGGGGGAAAAGACGTAGCCGCAGCTAAGAGCTAGAGAGCTGCTGGCCCAGGCTCGGGATCTGCAGGCCACTGTCGGAGTGGCCTGGCTGTTGCTCTGGCTGCCAGAGCTCTGGCTGTCCTGGAGGGACATCTGCTCACACTGAGCCCGTGAGCTAAAGACCGAAACAAATTCAAATGGACAGTTTTCCTTGAGCAGCCCTGGAGACACGCGTGCTGTTGACTCAGACTCAAGTCTGCTACTGTCATTTGGCCTTAAAGACCAAAGGGCCCCGGGGGCCTTAGATGAAGAACTGGCCTGCTTTCCTTCCTTTCAACATTGGTTTCGAGACACGGTCTCCCACTCAGGCTAGCTACAAATTTGCTGTGTAGTCCAGGTTAGTCTTTAAATACTTTATTTCTATTTTATTTCTCTTTCTCTCTCTGTGTGTGTTTCTATGTGGCTGTGTCCAAGTATGAACACACATGTGTGAACTCGGAGGGCAGAGGAGGGCATCAGATCCCCTAGCACTGGGTGTGCAGGTGGGTGTGAGCCACCAGACACAGATACTGGGAACCAAACTCTGGTCGTCTGGGAGAACAGTGCATGCTCTTAACTGCTGAGTCATTTCACATAGCAGCTCATAACCGCATGTGACTCCAGTTCCAAGGGGATCGCACACCTTCACACAGATACCCATACAGGCAAAACATGCATGCACAATCTTGGTAATAGAAGAGTTTGTTCTCAGTGTAATTCTGTGCAGAAATAACGGCTCATCTTACAGAAACAAAGCTCTGGGCTCCGTGGGTAAAAGTGCTTGCCACCGACCCTGACAATCTGAATCCAGTCCCTGGGACCCATGTGGTGGAAAGAGAGAACTGACACTTATAAGTTGCCCTTTGACCTCCACATGTACACATGTGCCGCCCCCACATGTGAATAACTGTCATTTTTTAAAAGGTGTGTTGGTGTTTTGCTTGCATGTCTGCCTATGCCCCACAGGCATGCAGTGCTCAAAGAGGCCAGAAGAAGGCGCTGGATCACCTAGAACTAGGATTTCAGACAATTGTGAGCTGCCACTTGGGTACTGGGACTCAACCTGGGTCCTCTGGAAGAGCAGCCATGCTCTTAATCCTCAAGCCATCACCCCAGTATGATAAATATGTCTTTTTTTTTTTTTTTTTGGTTTTTTGAGACAGGGTTTCTTTGTGGTTTTGGAGCCTGTCCTGGAACTAGCTCTGTAGACCAGGCTGGTCTCGAACTCACAGAGATCCGCCTGCCTCTGCCTCCGAGTGCTGGGATTAAAGGCGCGTGCTACCATCGCCCGGCTAAATATGTCTTCTTGAAAAGAAACTAAAACTTTACCCAAATACAGACTCTCCTCCTCCTTCTTGACAGGCTCTCAAGTAGCCCAGGCTAGCCTAGAACTTACTTTGTAGTAAGAGAGTGACCTTGAACTTCTGATTCTCTTGCCTTCACCCCTGGAATGCTTATAGTCTCCACGACCGTGGTGTGACGTGGTGGGGGTTGAACCCAGGGCTTCCTGTGTGTTAGACAGGCACTCCCAGCCCCAAGGCTAATTCCACAGGTTGTGAATTATCACAGGAAGGAATCCATTGATCACAGTAGACGCTCCAGGGTTACTGTCCTGCTGTCTAGGACCCTTCCTGTTCCTCCTCTCCACCCTCAGACTGGGTAATCCTGACTGGCCGTGTTACCTAACCAACATTTGTGGTCATGGGTCAGCCATCCACTCTGAGGCCTCCCAATCACCAGCTTCTTTGAATCCATCCTGGAACTGCCTTCATTTAAGAACTAGAAGCTTCTCTGTGTCATTGAGATGGGCACCAAGTCTCTTAGCCCCCTCCCAGGAAGAATGCACACACAGGGCTCTGTAGGGCATGTGCTCCTGGTCCAGCAGGATCTTGTCCACAGGGCCTTGGGGATGTTGGGCACCACCAAGGCTCATGGGCATTGGTCTATCAGGACGGCTGTCCTTTTCCCATGGGTTGGGCATTACAGGCTAAGAGCCAAACTAGACAGTGATAAGGGGCTTGGCCACCACTTCTGCCCAAGGTCTCTGGATAACACGGAGGGTAGTTCTTGGACCAAGTTGGCGAGGGTCACAGGGACTGGGCGGGGCTTGAGGACTCTAGGGGATATAAAAGAGTCTCAGAGTAGGCAAGCCTCACTTTCCTCACCAACACCATGGCATTCCTCTGGCTCTTGTCCTGCTTTGCCCTTGTGGGGGCCACCTTTGGTAAGTGTTGGGGCTCAGGCTCCATCAGAGGGAGAGGAGACAGAGGGGGGTTATCCTGGAAGAGCTGATCCCCTACCCTTCCTGTTTGAATCAGGACCAGCACCCTGAAACCTCAGGGAGGACGGGGATCCTTCTAGGACTTTCAGGGCCCTTACACCCTACTTCAGGAACAAAAAGACAAACCAGGGCTCAGCAGTGGCCTGTAGACCCCCGATGTGGCTGAAGCGGGGGTGCCGTGGAACATAGGAGTCAGTTGCCCGTCTCTGGGGGACAGGGCTTAGTTACCATGCTGGCAAATGCTAGGCATTCTGTTTTCTTTCTGTTGGTTGCTTTTTTCATTTTGTTTGAGATAGGGTCTCACTCTGTAGCCCAGGTTAGCCTAGAATTCATTGTGCAGCCTAGGCAGGTTCAAACTTAGAGCAATCCTTTTGCCTCAGCCTTCTAAGTATTTAGGTTAAAGATTAATGCCAGCCACCACGTCCATCTTAAGATTTTGCTTTTCATTTATAAAACAAAGAAAATAACGAGTAAAGACAAAAAGGGAGAGATTGGCCAGACGTGGTGGTGCGTGCCTATAGTCTTAGCACTTGGGAAACGAGGCTTTCTGCAGAGACGGTCTTACGTAGTCCATCCTGACCCTCCTGCCGTCATCTCCCAAGCGCCAGGATTACAGGCATACACGATCACACTCGATTTCAGAAGAATCTCTAGCCCTCCCATTTTGTTTTCAATTGCTGTTGCTTATTTTGTTCTGAAACCACCATCTCACCCTGTTGCTCAGCCTGGCAACTCTTGGGCTCAAGCAATTCTCCTGCTTCAACCTTCAGAGCAACCGTGACTAGAGGCATTTGTTAACTATACCAGCCTACTCTTTCCCTTTACATGGGTGCCAGGGATCTGAACTGAGGTCATCATCCAAACACGAAAGTTACTACTCTCTGAGCCATCTCCTCAGCCTCAGTAGCCCCAGCTGTCCTGGATCTTACTCTGTAGACCAGGCTGGCCTCGAACTCACAGAGATCCTCTTGCCTCTGCCTCCCGAGTGTTAAAGGTGTCTGCCACCACTGCCCGGCCAAATGCTTCTTTTTAAATGATAACTCAGATTCAGCCAAGTTTTCCTTTGCTCCCTCTCCAACCCTATTCTGAGTCATTCCTCTTCAGGCTTATACAAATACACTACATATTTATAAATTCATAAGCAAACAGCCTTAAAATTACATAAATAGTACTTTGACTGTCAGTTTTACAACATGCTCTTTTTCCTCTCACTGTAGATCAACCCATGTTGCCATGGAGACCCAACTCATTCACTTTAATATACTCTGCCGTGAGAACACATCGCTCTTATTTCTCATTTTTTTTGACTACTATAAAAATGGATTATTATGACTTTGGGGGGTATATCAGTCATCACTGAAGGGCCTTGTCCGTTTCCTTGTTCCTGTGCTGGCCCTTGAGCAGGTCAGAGGACTCCAGAAGTGCCGAGACTGGTCACAGGGTCACACTGCTCCAACGCAGAGACAATCTGAAGCCCCTGTGAAGCTCTGCTGGCCACTGTAGCAAGTGTGTCCCGGCATGCCCAAGATGCCTGGCCACTCCCTCTGCTTCTCCCGGTCTTCTGCCGTGTGTTCTCTCATGGTGTAGAATCAGAGTCCCCCTTTTCTCCTCTCTCTCTCAACAGAGTTTTACTAAGTGGCCCTGACTGGCCTTGAACTCAAGAGATCTTCCTGCCAGTCTCCTGGGTGTTGATATTAAAAGAATGTACCAGCACACCTGGCACAAAGTCTGATTCTCTTAAAAAATTAAGGACCCGATGTGGGTGATGATGGCATGCTTCTTTAACCCTAGTACTGGGGAAGCAGAGGCAGGTGGTCTACAAGTTTGAAGCCAGCCTGGTCTACAGAGTGAGTTCCAGGACAGCCAGGGCTACACAGAGAAACCCTGTCTCAAACAACAACAACAACAAAAAATCCCAAAATAAAACAAAAAATTATGGAACCAAATTTCATAGGACATAGTTACCAAAATAGAGGCAGGTGCCATAGAAATGACCAGCTCGGAGGTTGAGCCAGACAGTCTAATGGTCCAGTCTGCTTCCTGTTCCTTCTCCTGTGATATGCTTGCACAGGGGCAGCCATGCCTCTTTTCCTTCCTGGGAAGATAACTGGGTCAGGAGGCTGTGTGTGAGGGGGACCCCCGAGCTAAGAGGTTAGAGGGGAGCCAGATGTTTCCAGGGGAGATGGCGTGGTCTCAGTGGGTCCCGAGTTGGCCGGGGAGTTCTACACCATGACTGTCACTGTCCCCCCAGGCTGTGGGGTACCTGCTATCCAACCTGTGCTGACGGGTCTGGCCAGGATCGTCAATGGAGAGGATGCCGTGCCTGGCTCCTGGCCCTGGCAGGTGTCCCTGCAGGTAAGAGGGGCATTTGGGACACATGAGGGCACATTCTGGGGTGCCGCCCAGGGGGAGCCATTGACCCTCCTCTATCTTCCCCAGGACAAGACTGGCTTCCACTTCTGTGGGGGTTCTCTCATCAGCGAGGACTGGGTAGTCACCGCTGCCCACTGCGGCGTCTCGTGAGTCTCGGACTGTCTTGCCTCCAGCTTTATTTGGGGTTGGGGAGGAGACGAGACCCATCCTCATCTTCACCCCTATGTGCGTCAATCCTAGGACATCTGATGTGGTGGTGGCCGGAGAGTTTGACCAGGGCTCTGACGAGGAAAATGTCCAGGTCCTGAAGATCGCAAAGGTACGGGCTGCTGCATGGGTGAAGTGCTCAGCCCGCAAGCAGAGGGAGCAAGCCCAGCAGGGAAAGCCCCTGGCTGCTCTCAGGACAGGAGCACAGTAAAGCCGGGGCTAGCCTTAGAAGTCTCTTTCTGGGTCTGCTCTGATGGGGCCAAAAGGAAAGGAGCGTGTCCCCTGGGACGCGCCAGAGCCAGTCTCCTCCTAGGTCTCAGCTGAGTTTCTGGTCCCCACAGGTTTTCAAGAACCCCAAGTTCAACATGTTCACCGTGCGCAATGACATCACCTTGCTGAAGCTGGCCACTCCTGCCCAGTTCTCTGAGACCGTGTCCGCCGTGTGTCTGCCCACCGCTGACGATGACTTCCCTGCTGGGACAGTGTGTGCCACCACTGGCTGGGGCAAGACTAAGTACAACGGTGAGCACGCTGTGGGTTTGCTACCACAGAGGCTGTCCAAGGGGCAGGCTGCCTAGGCCGGGTGTGACCCCCCTCGTGCATGCTTGCTTGCTTTGTCTAAATGTCAACGTTCATGCATCTTTCCAGTTCTTAATTTGAAATTTGTTAATTAAATTTCATGGCATGGTAGCACACTTTAGCCTCAGCACTTGGGAGGCAGAGACAGGCAGATACTGTGAGTTCCAGGTCAGCCAGAGCCTACATAAAGAGACACTGCCTGAATAAAAAATTATTAACTAGCAATCTATAGAATGTTAACAATTAGTACATGTCAGTTAAGCCTTCATATTTAAAATTTACTCAGCACAAACAAAGGATTGCTGATAAGATGGAGGAGGAAGCCCTCAACTCAGCAGGAGGTACTGTCCTCTCTGGTAGTAGACCCACCATGGGTCTCTGAGACTCTAGTGGAGGGGGGGGGGGGGTCCGTGCTGTCTTGAAGTCTTACGCACTCACTTCCTACAGTGACAAGGTAGGGCTGGACCTGGGCAGGATAAGGACAATGTGACAGCCATGCCTGAGGCCCAGCCCTGCCTGTGGTGGGACCTGAAAGCGGCAGCCTCATAGATGTCCGAAAGGACTCATGGTGCTATGTATCAGGTAGGCTGGTGGGCCTAGGGACCCTGACTCCGTTCTCTCTGCCCCTGTAGCCCTCAAGACCCCCGACAAGCTGCAGCAGGCAGCCCTGCCCATTGTGTCCGCTGCTGAATGCAAGGAATTCTGGGGATCCAAGATCACCGATGTGATGATCTGCGCAGGCGCCAGCGGTGTCTCCTCCTGCATGGTACAGCCTCCCACCCCACCCACTCACAGACCTGCCTACGCCCTGGTCAGGCTAGCGGAGAGAGCAGGCCCACAGTGGTCTGTGTTCACACGGCCCTCTGCCCTTCTCTGCTGCCCACAAAAGGATGGGCAGATGCCAACAGACACTGCCACAGCGAGCCCGCTATTGCCACCAGCTCTGTGAGCTGTGTGTGTCTCCTACACGCAGAGACCGTGAGCGCTCGCAGCTGGGGCTGTCAGTCAACAGCACCCCACCAGGTCCAGGTATCCTCCTCAGGTTTGAAGACAAGTCCTTTGTCTTTCTCTGCAGGGTGACTCTGGTGGCCCTCTTGTCTGCCAGAAGGATGGAGCCTGGACCCTGGCAGGCATCGTGTCCTGGGGCAGTGGCGTCTGCTCCACCTCCACTCCCGCTGTGTACGCCCGAGTCACAGCCCTCATGCCCTGGGTTCAGGAGATCTTGGAAGCCAACTGAGTCCGTGGTTCTTGCCTCCCCCTTCAGACATCTGCAATAAAATCATCTAATTAGAACACTGACTCTGTGTGTCTTTGTGGTCCAGGGGACGTGAGACAGAAGTTACCTCTATTTCTCTCTGAGGAGTCACATTACGGGTCCCTTTCTAGGTTACATATACCCCCATCGCCCTTCTTCCTACCTCCTCCACCCTGGTCAGAACTCTAGCTATTTCTACTAGAACTAGCTAGACCCACAGTGTTTTCTGGAAGGCAGTAGCCCTTGACCAGGCTATATTATCCACAGTCCCGGGTGATCAGTCTCTTCAGGGCTGTAACAGCCAGATGGTGAACCTCGTGCTGGAGACATTTCTCTGCCTTTAGGTTCCTGCTCCCCACTGCCCAAGAATGCACAACCTAACAGCGTCCTTCCTTCCTTCCTTTCTTCCTTCCTTCTTTCTCTCTCTCTCTCTTGTTTTTGTTTTGTTTTTCAAGACAGGATTTCTCTGCTTAACAGCCTTGGTTGTCCTGGAACTCACTTTGTAGACCAGGCTGGCATCAAACTCAGAGACCTACCTGGCTCTCCTCCCGAGTGCTGGCATCAAGGTGTGCACAATCACCACCTGGCTCCCGCACTGTCACCTCGCCTGTTCCACAGTATTTTCTGTCTTGGGGGAGTTTAGAGGCTGGATCACCCTCGCTTTAGTCTCTTTGCCAGATTGCAGATGGAGTGACCCCTCCCTGGGTCAGGACTGCTGTGTCTCTTCTTGTGAGGGTACCTGACCTCATTAACAATGCAATGGCATTTATTGGAGAATTACAGTTATCTCGATTATTATTTCATTCTCATCTATTCTTCAATAGAGATGCTCCCCTCTCCATCACTTAACAGTAACGGTGTTGCCGTCCACACAGAACACACTGGGTAAATAGTTATTCCTTTACTGATTTTTAGACATTTTTTTTCTTTGTCAATCATAAAAGTTATCACATTCATTTAATGTGTGTATTTGCATGCAGTGGTGGGCATGTGGAAATCGGGGGGGGGGGGCAATTTACTGGAGTTGGGTTTCTCCACCTACCATGTGAATCTCTCTGACTGAACATGAGTCTTTATTGGCCACAGTTGCTTGAGGGGATGAAGCGGGAGGAGTGGGAGTGGGTGGCACCAATGCCAGGCCGGCCTGCTTCACAGGCTGGTGGGTAATGGAGAACTCTCCCAGGCAGCGCCAATCATCTCCAGCTTGATCTCCACCTGGTTGAAGGTCTCGCCGTTGTACACGCCCACCATGCTCCCCACCACCTCGGGCAGGATGATCACGTCCTGCAGGTGGGTCTTTACCATCTCGGGCTTCTCATGGGCGGAGCCTCCTTCTTGGCTTTTCTCAGGTGCTTGAGCAGCGAGTGCTGCTTCCGCTGCAGGCAGGTCGCGGTTGAGGTGCCTCCTCTGTCAGGCGCTGTAGAGCTGCGTCGGTGGCTCACAGGACATGTTCAGTAGCTGGTCCAGGTCCACGCCGCGGTAGGTCCGCTTCTTCTTCTGCTCCACTTCGGCCATCTCGTCGGCGACTGGGGGTGGGGGGAAGGCCGTTCTCTTTCCTAATATTATGTGTGCCTGTCCTCTGGTGCCTTAGGGACTCTCCTTATAAATACCGGAACGGGTTAAATGATGGCCACTAGGAGCATTTCATCCTTGTGTCTGGAACCCATAAATGCTATTTTTAAAATGGTCTATTTTGTTGTTTGTTTGTTTGTTTGTTTTTCTGGTTTGTTTTTGTTTTGTTTTGTTGAGACAGCGTTTCTCTGTGTAACAGCCCTAGCTGTCCTGGAACTCACTTTGTAGAGTAGGCTGGCCTCGAACTCACAGAGATTCGCCTGCCTCTGCCTCCTGGAATTAAAGGCGTGCACCACCACCACCACCCTGCCTTGCTATTTGTTTTTGAGACAGAGTCTTGTATGTATCCCAAATTGGCTTCAGACTTTCTATGCGTTTGAGGATGACTGTGGTAGTTTAATGTAGTGGCTCCCATAATCTCACAAGGAGTGGCACTAATAGGAGGTGTGGCTTTGTTGGAGTGGGTGTGGCCTTGTTGGAGGAAAAGTATCACTGTGGCAATAGAAGTTGAGGTTTCCTATGCTCAGGATACCACCCAGTGTCTCCACGACTATGTCTGCCTGCACGCCACCATGCTCCCTGATAATGGACTGAACCTCTGAAACTGTTAGCAGGCCCCCTCAATTAAATGTTTTCCTTATAGGAGTTGCCATGATCGTGGTGTCTCTTCACTGAACAGAAATCCTAATACAATGACCTGGAATTAAAATATATATACTATCTGTTGAAGTGGGTAGGCCAGGGGCAAGTGAGAGCGGTCCCAGTGGAGGCCAGAAGAGGGCAAAGCCCCCAGAACTGGGTTTCTAGGCGGTGGTTTAGCTGCTGTTTGTGGGCACTGGTGACCAAACTCAGGTCCTCTGCAAGAGGAGCAAGCAGTCTTAGCCTCGGGGTCACCTCTTCAGCCTGACCTTGAGCTTCTGCTACGTCTGCGTCTGCCTTCCCAGTCCAGGCTTGTACCGCCATGCCGGGTGTCCATGGTGCTGGGGCTGGAGCCCAGGGTTCAGGTGTGCTAGGCCAACACGGCCAGGCAGTCCCCAGGCTTGATTACGCATGGATATGATTACATCACAAATCTTGGCATGAGGAGAACAGCTTGAGTCCCCAATCCAGCCACAAGCATCCTAAGAACGAGGCTGAGGAGGTGACACATGGGGAAGGAGTTGTGACGGTGGAGGCAGAGGCTGCTGTGCCACCGTGCCAAGTTCAAGAAGGCTGAGAGGGTGGGCGCGAAAGGGACACGGCCTCTCTCAGGCCTTCTGACGCTGTGATCTCAGAGCAGTGAGACCTGGGATGAACTTCCAGCCTCCAGAATGGGGAGAGGACTCCCCATCCCACCCCCTCGCCCCCAGCCCTCCACTGTATCTCTTTACCTTTTCAACCTAAGCTCAACCATTGTGTTCCTCCTTGAGACACATTCCCATGTGTCCCAGGCTGGTCTGGAAGTACTGAGGATGTCCTCCACCTTCTGATCCTCCTGCCTCCGCGTCCCCAGTGCTGTGACTACAGGTGTGAGCCTCGACACCTGGCTCTGAATATGACTTAATCTGTGACATTCTTTATGAGGCCTCTGCCATGCTAAGGAAGGTTTCTCCTAGTCTCACTTTTCTGAGAGCCTTCGATAATGAAATGAAGCTGGATTTTGTCCAAGGCCCTTTCTGCATCAACCATGGTGGTGATATGATCCTCTCCCTTCATTCTGTTGACATGGCACCTTACACTGTTTGATTTTCTCATGTCAAAGCACTTGTTGCACACTTGCGACAAATCCCACTTGGTCATGGCATATCTTTTTAATATGCTATTGGGTTCACTCAGGTAGTGTTTTCATCTAGGTTATGAAATATATATATTTATATAATATATATTTCTTCTCTCTTTTTTTTTCTTCTCGAGACAGGGTTTCTCTGTGGCTTTGGAGCCTGTCCTGGAACTAGCTCTGTAGACCAGGCTGGTCTCGAACTCACAGAGATCCGTCTGCCTCTGCCTCCCGAGTGCTGGGATTAAAGGCGCGCGCCACCATCGCCCAGCTCTTCTCTTTTTTTTTAAAAGATTTATTTATTATCTATAAATGTTCAGTCTATATGTATGCTTGCAGGCCAGAAGAGGGCACTAGATCTCTTTACAGATGGCTTTGAGCCATCATGTGGTCACTGGGAATTGAACTCAGGACCTTTGGAAGAACAGTCAGTGCTCTTAACATCTGAGCCATCTCTCCAGCCCTTATTTCTTCTCTATTTAATATATATAATTATATATATTTGTCTATATTTGGTCTGTAATTGCCCTTCCTTGTGAGATATTACTTTTCCAATTCATTTATGAATGCCCAGTTTATGGAATAGGGAGGATTAAACCTCACAGTCTACCAACTGAGCTTCATTTCTGGATTTGTGTGTGTGTGTGTGTGCGCGCGCGCACGCAAGTGCACGCTTGCTCCTTCCTGAATAGGGAGGACAAGGAAGCTTTCTGGTGTCACCCTCCACTGTGTCTTGTCTGAGACAGGACCTCTCATTGAACTGAAGCTTGCTGTGTTAAATAGGTTGACAGGCCAGCAAGCTCCTGGGAGTCCCGTGTCCCCCAAAGCTGGGATCACATGCATGTACAGCTGTTCCTGGCTTCTGCTTGTGTCCTGAGGATGTTAAATGTTAACCCTTGTCCTCTTGCTTTAACACCAAGCCCTCTTACCCAGCAATCTACCCCCAACTCCTCCTGTGCACTTTTCACTGGAGAAATGTGTGGTTTTGTAGCGCACCATGCCCGTCTGGCACTACCATACAGTTCGTGAACCGGGCAAGGGGCTGGAGATTGAAACACACAAAGAGACACAGACAGAGACACGGGTCATCCTTGAATTCCCCAAGAATTCCGCCTTTATTGTGACCAGGGGCAGCATATAAGGGATCCTTAACTGATAGCCACGCCCCAGCCAAACCCACCAGAAACCACTCTCCTGCCATCAGGAACTCGGGAGGGTCTCGTGCTCAGAGCAGCTGCAAGCATTACAAGTTGTTTACCAGAAATTCAGGATCTGGGGGGTTCACAGCTCCCAACACAGTTTGACGAGTTTTCGTTGCATGGGCACATTTGTGCTTCCAGAGGCCCAGAGCTGTCCTGTCGACCAGCTCACCCCTCCGGGCCTGTGGCGGTCACAGCCCAGCTGCGGCTCTCCGCACGGTTCAGACGCAGCGCCAGCTCAGACCTGCCGTTTTGTTTTTGAGACGGGATCTCCCTATGCTGCTCAGGTTGCTCTTAGCCTCCTGGGGTCACTTGTCCTGCCTGGACCCTGAAACTGGAACTGGAGGTTTCTAGGACGCCGGCCACCTGCTTCTCCTCTGGGTAAGCGGAACCTTTCCTGAAATCTGAGGGATTTGCCTCCATTATTTCTTCAGATGGGTATTTATATCCCTTTTGATTTGATTTATGCTTCCCGGACTCCTGTTTTCTAGACGCTGGCACTTGTCCTTGTGTCCTCAGGTCACATGTCTTTTGCTTCCCTCTCCTGCTTTTGAGCGTCCCTTAAACTGACCTAATTTACTAATTTCTCGGATGCCTTGGTCATTTACTGCTGTCTGGAGTCACAGCAGAGTTTGTTGTTTGTTTTATAACAGAGTTTCACTTTGTAACTTAGGCTGCCCTGGAACTTACAGTGGACTCCCTTCTATACTCAGTCATGGCAATCCTCCTGCTTCAGCCACCTACCCTTGTCAATACCTCTAGTTCAGATATCATTCCTGCTGGATTCTTTAGTGGGCTTTCTTACTTGACCCTGCTAACATCTTTCATTCACAGTTTATACTGCTTGTTTGGAATCTTGTCCACATGCTCTGAGGTTCCTGTTTCTAACAGAATCTGTAATGCCAACGGGTGGGTTTTCTTTTCAAGTATTTTCTGTTCTCATTATTAAATTCTACTAGAGCGGAGGGGAGAAATCAGAGTCCTAAGATAGAGCAGAGGGAGGTAGCAGCTGAGCCAGCCCTTATGAAAAGGCCCAGGCTCCAGAATGCCAGGGAAACGCTTCCCCTCCCCCAAGGATCTCTGAGTGGCATCCAGCGGGGACTGGAGGGACCGGATGGGAAAAAGATCTTCCTGTTGTCCTTGGCTCTTCATGTGCTCATGACCCCTGAACCCTGAGGAATGGAGAAGCTGTTGCAGGCAGGCCTGAGCAGGCACCTCTTTTGTCCAAGGTGTCATAGTGGGGAGAAACAGCAGGTCCTGGCCCTTTCTTTCCTATTTCAGCCTCCGCAAGAGGCCTCAGTTGTGGCCACTGCTCCTGGCTCCCATCTGCTTCCTCTCAGGTTTTCTCTCTGTCTCCCCTGGCCATTCTGGGTGAGGCAGCCATAGCCAGACTAGACTGGCCCTGTTGGTGGGCATGGAGCTGGGCTTATCTCTGTATTTCTCAGGGTTCTTCATAGTATTTTTCTCTGCCTTGTAGAATATTAGACGTTCTGATGATACGGTGTTGGATCTTGGGCTCCCTGGACAACTGAATTATAAAATTATGAAGGCAGTCTTGAATTTGTGCAGGGAACAAAAGGAGAAAGCCCAAGCCGAGGAGCAAAACTTAAACCAGAGCCCTTCCATCCCAGCACTCGGAAAGCCAACGGCTCCCTGTGAGTTCACGGTCTGCTTTATACGGGGTTCCAGACTAATCAGGAGCTATTATAGTGAGTTCCTGTCTCAAAACTATGATGAATTAAGATCCAGGGATTGGAGGTGTAGCTCATCAGTGGAGTACCTGCCTAGCATGCGTGAGGCTCTGGGTTCCATTCCTAACAGAAACAGAGAAATTCAATAGCCTAGATCCTTAGACTGGGCTGGGAAGATAGCTTAGCAGTTAAGAGATTTTACTGTTCTGGCAGAGGACCGGAGTCCAGATCCCAGCACTCATAATGAATGGCTCCCAGCTGCCTGTAACTTCAGTGCTAGGAATATGGCGCCCTCTTGTGGTTTCCTGAAGCACCTACACACACGCCACACAGTTTTGTTTAACCCCCTGAGCCATCTCCACTGAGCCAGTCTTACACACTCACATGCCTCCAGCCCTACACATACACTTTTAACAAAGGAATTCGACAGATGTGGTGGCGCACGCCTTTAATCTCAGCACTCAGGAGGCAGAATCAGGTGAATATCTGAGTTCTTGACCAACCTGATCTACAGAGTGAGTTCCAGGACAGCCAGGGATACACAGAGAAACCCTGTCTCAACAAAACAAAAAACAAAACCCCCCAAACCAGAAAGGAGTTCAATCTTTTAAAAAAAATCTGTATTTAGCCGGGCGGTGGTGGCGCACGCCTTTAATCCCAGCACTCGGGGAGGCAGAGGCAGGCAGATCTATGTGAGTTCGAGGCCAGCCTGGTCTACAAGAGCTAGTCCCGGGACGGGCACCAAAGCTACAGAGAAACCCTGTCTCGAAAGACCAAAAAAAAAAAAAATCTGTATTTATTCTTTGATAATTTCATACAGTGCCCTTTCATGGTGTTCCTCTTTCTCTCAGACCTGCACACTGCCACTTCCAACAACAGCGCAGCTAAACCGCCCCGCAGCTCCACGGCGAGAGAGAGAGCTCTTGGATCCGAGGGTTAAGAAAACATATCTTGTTATTTCGATAGCTTCTTATACACAAATAAATGCGAGGTGTAATTAATATAAAACGGAACAGCGAACACAAAACCTAGGTCTCTTGCTCCTGCCGAACCCCAATGTGCCTTTAAGGAAACCTGAATGAAACAGTTCTGAGGTGAGGTTGCCACCTGGTGGTCAGTATGAAAATTGCATAGCCATTTTCTAACCCAGCTCAGGGCCTTATGCAAAACAGGTGAATTCATTTTAATAATATATTTACTCCAATATACTCAAATATTATCATTTAATACTAAAATTTGCATTTTATTTTTAAAGTATGACTATTGTATTTTCTCATGAGAATTTACATTTACATCTCTATTTACACGCTAAATTTTCTTTCTTTTTTTTCTTCTTTTGGTTTTTCCAGAAGGGGTTTCTCTGTTCTGGCTGCCCCATAACACACTCAGGACAGCCTCGAACTCGGAGATCTGCCTGTGTCTGCCTCCCAAGCACTGGGATTAAAGGCGTGCCTACGTGCACACATGCACCACCACCACCACCTGGCATTACGTGCTAAGTTTTCATCAAACACACTTGCTACATATTTAACCATTACAAATTTACAATCAAAAAGCAGACTCAAGCTGGGTGTGGTGTCTCATGTACGCAATCCCAGCACTAGAGAGGCCAGCCAGGGCTATAGAGAGAGACCCTGTCTCAGAAAACAAAACAGAAACCAAACAAACCGATTAGGGGCTGCTGATTGACCTGCCCACGTCAGTCAACCCTGTTAGACAGGCCCTGGTTTCACTCTCACGGGTGATTTTGCTTTTTACCTGCTGAGATATATACAACGGCAGCAGGCGAGGCTCAGCAATCCTGCGCACCTGCAACCCTGCTCGGTGGATAACTTCACACAGCTGCTCCTCCCGGGCCTGCGGATGCAGACCTAGCTGCATTTTTGTGGCAGACAGCCTTTAGTTGCCTGTTGTATTTGGGAATGTAACCGCTTCCAGGGATTGGTCTGTGGAGAGTTTGAAGGCCTGAGTGTCTCAGACTTAACCACGAGCAATGCTGAAATCTGTCTGATTTCTCTTTGGCTATCTCGGCTTCTGCTCCCACTCTTTCCCTCCCTCCCTCCCTCCCTCCCTCCCTCCCTCCCTCCCTCCCCCCCCCCCCCCCTTCCCTCCCTCCCTCTTCCAGCTCAGAGTTTCAGATTCTCCCGGTATGTATGCCTTTTGCGTCTCTCAGGCTGCTTCCTTTTGAAACTCCACCCGTGGCCGTGAGTCTCTGGGCCAAGCTACACAAAAAAACGGTACACAAAAAAACGGTAAGATGGGATTTGGAGCTTGGCTGGCTCCAGGAACCCTTGCTGTTTGTGGGGGAAGTGTCGGTAGCCCAAGTACAAGGTAGCAACGAGCGCATCAGATCTTCCATTGCTAAACCATGATGGGTTTTATTTTGTTTGCTTTGTTTTTTGAGGAAAGGTTCTCCGCCATAGGACTCAGAATGGCTTCCTGCCTCAAAGTGCTAGAATTACAGGCATGGGCCACGGTTTCCAGCGAGGAGAGCACTCTGGTACAGGTTAGAGTTCATTAGCAGGTTTTGAATGTCAGGACTTTGAGAAATATGTGGGGTGGGGGTGAAAACGGTAGCTTGTGTGGCTGTTGCTAAAGACACAGAGGTTTTGGAGAAAGGCAACAAGCTGAACGTAATTAACAGACAATTTAAACCGGTCGGTGGTTTGCACGCCTTAATCCCAGCACTCAAGAGGCAGAGGCAGGCGGATCTCTATGAGTTTGAGGCCAGCCTGGTCTATAAGAGCTAGTTCCAAGACAGGATCCAAACCAAAGCTACACAGAGGAAACACTGTCTCAAAAAAAAAAAAAAAAAAAAAAAAAACAGATAATTTAAAATGACAAAATAATGTGTGAGTTTAGTGGTTTTAAGATCGTTAGCTGCAGCTGGTTGGTGGTGGTGGTGGCACAGGCCTTTAATCCCAGCACTTGGGAGGCAGAGGCAGGCGGATCTCTGTGAGTTCAAGACCAGCCTGGTCTACAAGAGCTAGTTCCAGCTGGAGAGATGGCTCAGTGATTAAGAGCATTGCCTGCTCTTCCAAAGGTCCTGAGTTCAATTCCCAGCAACCACATGGTGACTCACAACCATCTGAAATGAGATCTGATGCCCTCTTCTGGCCTGCAGGCAGACACACAGACAGAATATTGTATACATAATAAATAAATAAAATAGAAAAAAAATTAAAAAAAAAGAGCTAGTTCCAGGACTACCAAAGCTAGTACCAAAGCTACCAAGAAAAGAAACCCTGTCTCAAAAATTGGCTGCTCTGTCAGAGGACCCAGGCACCCATGTGTAACTTACAGACATCTGTAACTCCAGTTCCAGGGGACCCAGCATCCTCTTCTGACCTCCAAGAGCGCCCCGTGCACTTGGAGCACAGACTTTTCACATGCACATAAGATCTTTAACAACTGAGAATCAAGTGTGAGGGCAGAGGCGCCTGCATGGGCCTGAGGACCTGCATTTGATCTCAGGATTTCTCTTGGTCACAGGGGCGAGCCAGTTCCTGGCTTGCCTTCTTTCTGCATGTTTGGATGGCCAACCATGCCCAAGACACATGCAATGCCTAGGCTGATGCAGCCTGAAGCCTCAAACCTTCAGAGTCCTTGAGAGGTTGGAGGCAGTCCCCCTTTCCCTATCAGAGATCACACTCACTTCTTCCAGACACACAGGGACAGACACACTGGCTCGGCATCTGTGAGCACCAGGCTGTCATGGGGTTTAGGACTGGAAAGAAAGAGAGACTGTGTCTTAAGGGAGCTGCAGGCTCTGGCAAGTGTCAGGAGGAGCCGGGAGTGGCTGGCTGGGACTGGCAGAGCCCCACACCACATGACTTTATCCATTGGGGACTGCTATTCCAGGCCGTGCAATATCACACTCTGGTCAGGTCCCTAAAAGATGGTGCAGACATGCTTCCAGATGGTTCCTTGAAGCATGGAAAAGCCACGGGACACACTGGCAAGGCAGAAGCATTAGAATTACTGCCCCTGACGGAAGAGGGGCTGGAGGCTCCGAGGTGGGTGTGTGTCCTAGGGAATCACCATGAAGGTGCATGCAGTCACCACAGCACTAAGGGACATGCTCCTGACAGGTACTGCCAAGGCTAAGAGACTCCTCGACCGCTGTCCTCTGAAGCCAGGGTGACGGTGGGAGCTGCTGCAGTCCAGGAAGTGCCTGCTACTGAGGGTCCAGGGAGCCTGAGCCAGTGCACAATGTATGTAGTCACCTTAATAAGCACAAGAGGCAGGGTTACAGCAATGCTTAGAAGAGCTGGCAACGTTATGGCAAAGTAGGCATGGGCATCAGCAAGTCACAGCGAAGCTGGGGCCAGCGAGGTGCTGCACAAGCTTGGTGGCCTGGTTTTGATCCCAGGAGCCCATGTAAAGTGGGAGGAGGGAACAGGCCCTACAGGGTTGTCCTCTGACCTTCACATGTGTCCGTGGCATGCATACACACCTCTCTCACCCTCACATGTAATTTAAAATGGATGTTGTTGTTTTCAAGACACGCTTGTGTGTGTGTGCATGTGCATAGACCTGGCTATCCTGGAACTCACTCTGTAGACCAGGCTGGCCTTGAACTCAACAGAGATCCACCTGCCTCTGCCTCCCGAGTGCTGAGATTAAAGGTGTGCGGCACTATTGCCTGGCTTAAAAAAGGATTTTAATGGTCCATTTTCAGCGTGAAGTGTCCTTAAGAATTCATCCGAGTCAGAAGCAGGCGCTGGGCCCCTCTCTTTCCAAGCTGGCCGCTGTCACCTGCGAGTCTCAGAACTCTCTGCTGCTGCTGCTGCTGGTCTCTAAAACTGAACTGGGGTCGTTACAAGCTTCGAATTACTAACTAGGTAAGGCTTTGCACTCTAAACCAATAGGATGGGGACTTGGGGAAGAAGTCCAGGCCTATGAGAAGAGAGGATGAGAGAAGTCAGGAGATTTAACTATTTTGTGCCAAGTCAACAGGCAGGCATCCCACACGCCAGTTATTAGATATTGATTTATCCAGAGATTTACCAAAAGCTCTGCTTGTCCTGATTGCCAAGCATGACCTCACTTGCTACCTGGATCAGAACCGACTTGAGAAATAGCTGAACCAATGGTTCGTTGCCCTTAACAACCTGACCAGTCTCCCTTGCTAGCTTGCCCCACTTTAAGGTTTTAGAATATAAACTGGGCTGGACCTGATAAAAAGGCCTATCAGGAGCTACCATGGCTTTGGTCCACTGGTGATGTCTCTCTTTCGCTCTCGTTGATGTCAGTGTGCTGATTCCAGAAAGATCCCAGCAATGGCGTATTAAGAATAGCTTTGCTTTCGTCAGTCTCTGGGGTGTGTGTAGAGTCAGGATCTTATTTTCCCCAGGAGATGATAAATACTGTTTATCCCACCCAGCACCCTGGGGGGCAGCAACGGGTGGCTCTCCGTGAGTTCGAGGTCAGCCAGGTTAACACAGTGAGCTAGACCCTGTATCTAACAATAACAAAGTATGCACTTGGGAAATGGTTGCAGAGGTGTGATTTTGAGGCCAGTCTCGACAAAACAGTAAACCCTGCAGCAGTAGAAATCGGTGGCCCCTCCCATTTGCCCTCAGTCTCCTTTGCTTCAACCAGACCTGGGCACCCCCTCCTGTATGTGGCACGGGCAGCTGGTTTCTCCACTGTGGAGTGGGCTTGGCTGGAGTTATCTGAATACTGAAGGAGGCTACTCCCAGGGGACTGTAAAGGGATGCTAAGGTTGTGCAAAAGGTCGCCCTGCAGTAAGATGGTCCAGGTTAGCTGCTGAGTAACTGGGTAGAGGGTTCTGCCCTAAAGAGCAAATAGGTACTGAGAGTTTGCAAGAATGGGAACACACATGGAAGCGTGTAGAGATGTAAAGGTAGGGGAAGGGTCAGGGCCATCAGACCTGGGACCATCTGATAAAGAGCCACTGGACTTTGTACAAAACAGCCCAGCAGGCATGACTTTATCAATGGGAGGCTTTTGTACTTCAGGTGTTAAAGAATAATGGGACCTTTAAAGAAAGTATTAGGGTCCTTCAGGGGAGTGTGGTGGGCTGGTTTCAGTTGGGGTCCAGGAATGGAGGTATCCCAGACTTTGGGCAAGAACTTATGAGTAGCTGTGTTTGGTGCTGCATGCTTTGACAGTTATGACAATTAGGGCCCTTGAGGCCCTAGACAGCTCCAGGCCATTACAGAACAGACCTGGCAGAAATGTCAAGGGAACCTGGCCTTGAGCTGGCCCTGAGGGAAGATGGGGAGACTTTTCCCGGGGGTCCCTTGGAGCAGGAAGTCTGGCCAGGAGGGGAAGAGCACACAGACCCTACAGAGACACTGGCACTGAAACTCTGAAGGATGGTGGGGAAAGCTGGGATGCGGGAAAAGGAGAGGGGAGGAGGGAACGCAATTACCTCAGGAAATCTGCAGCCGGCTGCGGTCCACGCTAAGACTGAAAGATTTCCAGAAGAAAAGCAGTCCCCAACCTTATAGGACACAGCGGGCCATTCTTATTGTAAACAGGACATAAGGTTATCTACAAAGAAACCCTCAGCTGTGCCCTGGTGAACAATGGTCTACGCTCACAGTCTTAAAGGACTTCCAGTTGTGTGCCAAGGGACTGTGATAAAAAATATCTGTTTTTATATTCTAGGAGACAAGAACTTTTGCTGGACCTTCAGTTAATAACACACCTTGAACCGGGTGGTGATAGAGCCGGCCTTTAATCCCAGCACTCAGGAGGCAGCGGTAAGTGGATCTCGGAGTTTGAGGCCAGCCTGGTCTACAGAGTGAGTTTCAGAGTTTCAGGACAGTCAGGGCTGCACAGAGCCCTGTCTCATAAGAAAGAAAAAAACAAAACTGTTATCCTATAGGGTACCAGCCTGTTTAATCTGCCTTTGAGAACAATGTAACAATTCTACACGCTTTGGATTTCCCATTGACATTCCCTTTTACAGCCTAAACTGATGCCCAGCTGTAAGCCTTAAATTATGTAGTCCATGCCCCCCGCCCACAAGAATACGTATGTGTTTTAGCGATCATTTGCTGAAAGCAGCAACACAGGAGCTGGACAGTCCTCTAAGATGGACATCCACCATAAACGTTACACACATTCAGCGCAGCTTTATAAACACTGTTGTCTGGGCGAGCTGGAAAACGGTTAACAGTGTCTGTGAAGTTCCCCTCCCTCGTTCCCCATGCAATGCTTTCTGTGATGGTCACAAATACAGAGAAAAGCATAAGGGACACGCACACACGAACACAGACACAGCTACAAGGACAGAGTCACAAGACCGCCTACAGGGCAGGCACAGATTCAGACTCATGTCACAGGGAGGACAGAGGACACAGTGACGCAGAGAATGCAAACGTGGACTTGCTGTTGGCTAAATGACATTAAGAAGTTCTTAGATTGTCTCCCCCCTTAATGGGACAGCCACACCATTATTGGTGACTCTTAGCTGGTTACCCAAGCATCAGAATGGAGAGCCAAGGCAGGCGAGGAGAGCCTTCCGTCTGACCAAAATGTGTCCAGATGGACAGGTCAAAGGGGCGGGTCATGAAGGAAATATGCTGGACTAGGGGTGTGGCTTAGAGGTGCAAGCCATGAAAGCATGAAAACGGAGTTTGATCGCCAGCACCCACATCAAAAGCGTGGCACCTTCCTTTAATCCCAGTGTGGGGAGGGAGAGGCACACACAAACACGGCTGGAAGGTCGCTAGATCTTTATTTGGAAAAAGCAAAAACTGGCAGATTCTCATATGATCTGGAAGTTTGCTCCTACACACTTTTCAATGAAGAGTCATTCAGTCATACCATTTTTTTTTTTTTACTGTAATTTATTTACTTTTTCTCTCGAGACACGGTTTCTCTGTGTAACAGTCCTGGTTATCCCAGAACTCCTTGGAGACCAGGCTGGCCTCAAACTCACAGAGAGCCACCTGTCTCTGACTCCCGAGTGCTGGGACTAAAGGAGTGTGCCACCAGGCCTGGTTTATTCACTCATTTTTATTTTTTTTAGGATTTATTATGTATACAGTGTTCTAGCATGTCTGCCTTCACGCTAGAAGAGGGCACCAAATCTTATACTAGATAGCTGTGAGCCACCATGTGGTTGCTGGGAATTAAACTCAGGACCTCTGAAAGAGCAGCCAGTGCTCTTAACCTGAGTCATCTCTCCAGTCCCTCACTCATTTTTAAATGATTTTTTTAAAACCCAAAATTAATATAACTTGGTCAAATCTTAAGTACAAAATCTTAAGTACTGGCATCTTTTTTTTTTTTCTCTTAATTTTCAGATTGCCAGAAATAAATTTCCTGGTATGAAGAGATTCTGTGTGTATTTCTTTTCTTTTTTGGCTTTTCGAGACAGGGTTTCTCTGTAGCTCTGGAGCCTGTCCTGAAACTCGCTCTGTAGACCAGGCTGGCCTTGAACTCGGAGAGAGGCCTTCTCTGTCTCTCAAGTGCTGGGGCGTGTGCCACCACCACACAGCATGTATTTCTTTTCTTAATTTTAAAAGACGGAATCAACTATCTTCAAAAAAAAAAAAAAAAAAAAAACCCAAGGGCTGGAGAGATGGCTTAGCAGTTAAGAGCACTGGCTGCTCTTTCAGAAGACCCAGGTTTCAATTCCCAGTACCCATAGTACTCCAGGGGATTCAATACCTTCTCCAGGCCTCCACAGGCACTGCATGCACACAGTGCACAGACAATACATACAGGTAAAATCACCCATACAGGCCAAGTTATTAAACACAAAAATCCAGTTGTGATTTCCATTTATAATTCTAATGCACAGTGAGAAAGCTGAGCGTGTGGTTTGGAATCAAACTTATAAAACGTTTGTTTGCAGACAGGGTCTCTCACTGTGTAGACCAGACTGGTCTCCAGCTCAGACCACCTGCTTCTGCCTCCCATGGGATTAAAGGCATGGAGCATCGCACCTGGAAAAACCCCTAACTTTGTAAATGCCAACATTTGTAAATGTCGAACATTTTGGTGGTTTGAATGAGAACGGCCTCTGTAGGTTCACAGGTTTGAATACTGGTCTCAGTTGGTGGAACTATTTGGTAATGCTGAGGTGTGTCCCTGGAGGTGGGCTCCTGGTTAGCTTGCTCCTGTACTTGTGTCCCAAGAGGTGAGCTCTAAGCTATGCTCCATCATGCCTGCCTGCTCCCACACCCCGTCCTCTCCCAGTGGCCATGGGACTCTAACCATGAAACTGTGAGCCTCAAATACCTTCTTTTACAGCTGCCGTGGTCACGGTGTTTTGTCATTGCAATAGAAAATACTCTTATAAAGTGCTTGAACACCAAAAGGCAGGGTACACAGTATTTTGGAGCCAGACATGCACTTGTATGTAAACATCTCAGGGAGAAAGAACAAGAGCATGGCAGAGGAGGAAATGCCTGCCCAGCACAATTCTGTACCGGGTGCCAAGTCAGAGTCCACAGCTGCCTCTTCCACTCTCTGGATCAATTATGTCACACCTTTGCTTATTTCTATAAATAATGCTCTGGAACATCTTCAAACCCAGAACCAGGTTAAAACCAACAGCTCATTAACAAGGGCCACACCAACGTGTATGAGCTGGCTACATGAAGGTCCATCCCATGGTTTTTGGATGCACACTGGGCTGGAAAGGTTCTGTGGTGCATATGTGATGTTGAGTATGGAAAACCTTGTTTACTGTGATGCAATTTCATAGATGAGAATTTCAAATTCCAGCAGCTGTGTTAAACTTAACAGATTTAAAACAATTTATTTCTCCTCCTAGAATATTCAATTTAAAATTTTAAAAAGATCACTGTAGACTGGGGATGTAGATCAGTGGTTAAAAAAAACCTGCCTAGCACAGACAAGACCCTAGGTCTGAGTCCCAACAGCACAAAAATCAATAAAGCTCCTAGAAATAGAGCTGGGTGTATCTATTCAGAATTGGATCTGGAGATACATGTATGAAATACATATGGATACTAATTTTCAATATATTCTTATGGTATCCTTTCCTCTTAAGTTTTTTTTTGAGTTAGTTTGCATCTCAATACAATCCCCCAAGTTCCTTCAGTATTCTTCATCAAGGTTTCTCCCTCGATGGAAGAATTCTGCTTTGATGGCTGTCCATGGTATAATCTGACTGGAGCCGCAGGACCTAGCCTGTGTGGACCCTCTGATGGACGCTGAGCCGAGACTTTCTGCTGAAGGCCTTCCCACATTCAGTACATTCGTAGGGTTTTTCTCCCGTGTGGATTCTCAAATGCAGTCTGAGCGTTGACCTCTGGCTAAAGGTTTTGCCGCATTCAGTACACTCGTAGGGCTTCTCCCCAGTGTGAGTTCTCATGTGGATGATGAGCTGGGAGTTCTGGATAAACGACTTTCCACACTCGCTGCACTCATAGCGTTTCTCCCCCGTGTGAATTTTCTGATGTATGATGAGGTTTGACTTCTTAAAGAAGGTTTTTGCACACTCGTTGCACTCATAGGGTCGCTCTCCTGTGTGAATTCTCTGGTGTGTGGTGAGTTCAAACTTCTGAGCAAATGTCTTTCCACACTCGCTACACTCATACGGCTTCTTCTCCATATGCGCTCTCTGGTGAACAATAAGGTTTGACTGGTGGGTAAACGCTTTTCCGCACTCAGGACACTCAAACGGTTTCTCTCCGGTATGAATTCTCTGGTGTTTGATGAGGTTTGCCTTATGGGAGAAGGTTTTCTTGCACACGTTACACTCGTAGGGTTTTTCTCCCGTGTGTATCCTCTTGTGGCTAATGAGGAGCGACTTGAAGGAGAAGGCTTTGTCGCAGTAGTTGCAGACAAAAGGCTGAACCAGACTCTTCATTTTCTGATGTTTGAAGACGACTTCTTTATGGCTGAGAGCCTTCCCGTGCCCGCTGTATCCTGAGTACTCTACTCCAGCACGGGGCCTTTCTTGCTTCAGGTACAGAAGTGGCTTCCCAAACCCACTGCGCTCCTCGCCCTTCCTCCTCACACAGCTTCCACTGCTGAGTAAGTCGGAATTGCATTTCAAAGTCTTTTCGTGTAAGTCGTACTTATAGGGAACTTGTGTTAACGAAACAAAGTCCGTGTTCAGAGTTAATGTCTTTCCAAAAAGACCTCCTCTTTCTTCAATTGGTTGTTGGTTCTTGAGGGTTATACGTGGTTTCATCTGTTCATCTGGGTCCCTGGGGTCCTTCTCCACCTGGTCATCGGCCCTCCACACTTCTAGGACAAAACACAGTGAAAGGAATTTTGTTTTTCAAGACAGAGTTTCTCTGTAGAGCTTGGAGCCTGTCCTGGAGCCTAGCTCTTATAAACCAGGCTGGCCTCGAACTCAGAGATCCGCCTACCTCTGCCTCCCAAATGCTGGGATTAAAGGTATGTGCCACCACCGCCCGGCTAAAAGGGACTTTCTTAAGCCTTCTCTGTTAGAGTGTGAAGTACCCACAAGGGATCCCATCATAGAGCTAACTCTGGGTTCAGACTCAGTCTTTCAGCATTAAAAAAAATCCAACACAAACATTTTTCATCTCTTAAGCTTGGAAAGGAAAATAAATATATATTGGAGGGGTGGTATTTCCTGATGACAAAATGACCTTTGAGTAGAAAAAGCCGGGCAGTGGTGTCACCATCTCTGATCCCATCTCTGTGAGTCTGAGGCCAGCCTGGTCTACAAAGTGAGTTCCAGGACAGCCAGGGCTATGGATAGAAACTTGAAACAAAAAGGTGGGCAGAAAAAAATAAAAACAGAGGTCAAAGCTGGATATTGTGGCTCTCATCCATAATCCTAACACCCAGGATGCTGGGTTGAGAAGACCAGCCTGAGTCCAAGGCAAGTCTGGGCTATACAGAAAGTCTGTCTCAACAGCATTCCTCCTCTCCATGACACAAACAAAAACAAAAGTTGGCATAAAAGGCCATGGTAAAGATAGTGCTTTGTGATAAGGATTTCATAGCACCCTCGAGGACAATGGACAGTCAGCCTGGAGACCAAGAAAATACGCAGATGGGCAGTGACGTCATGGGGAGCAGAGTCAGTGACTGGCGCTTCAGCTCCAGCAGACAGTGGCACCAGCATTGGTCTCTGCTCGCCCCTGCTGGTTTTCACCCTTCGAGACTGGGCTCCGTTACGTAGGTCAGGCTTGCCTAGGATTTGCAGCACTCTTTATTACAGGTAGGGCAGCAACAACTGGCTCCAAAATAACATTTTCCCAGTATGTGTGGGTATTTTGCTTGTATGTATGGCTGTGCACCATGTGTGTGCTGAGTACCCATGGAGGCTAGGAAGGTGTCAGATTCCCTGGAACTGAAGTTACAGATGGTAATCAAACCCAGATGTGGCTAATATTCCACTCCATTCCAAGGATGGAACAGGGTAGCTACCACCCAGCATTTCTGTGGGCTCTGGGATTCACTTGTATAATCTCCCCAACCCTAAAAATATTTTTAATAAGTTATTTTTTTTGGGGGGGGAGTTTGAGACAGGGTTTCTCTGTGTAACAGTTCTAGTTGTCCTGGCACTAGCTCTTGTAGACCAGGCTGGTCTCAAACTCACAGAGATCCGCCTGCCTCTGCCTCCTGAGTGCTGGGATTAAAGGCGTGCGCCACCACAGCTGGGCCTTAAAAACATTTTTTTAAAGATTATGTATGCAACAATTCTGTCTCCATGTATGCCCACACACCAGAGGAGGGAGCCAGATCTCATTACAGATAGTTGTGGCTGGGCGGTGGTGGTGCACGACTTTAATCCCAGCACTCGGGAGGCAGAGGCAGGCGGATCTCTGTGAGTTTGAGACCAGCCTGGTCTACAAGAGCTAGTGCCAGGACAGGCTCCAAAGCCACAGAGAAACCCTGTCTCGAAAAACTAAAAAAAAAAAAAAAAAAAAAAAAAAAACAAATGATTGTGAGCTACCATGTAGTTGCTGGGAATTGAACTCAGGACCTCTGGAAGAGCAGCCAGTGCTCTTAACCACTGAGCCATCTCTCCAGCTCCTAAAAATTTTTTTTAATCAGACTAGATAAAGGTTCAGAGGTTAAGAACACTGACTATTGTTTCAGAAGACCTGTGTTCAAATCCCAGCACCCACATGGTGGCTTACAACTATCTCTGACTCTAGTCCCAGGAGATTCCATGGCTCTCTTCTATCTAGCCTCTGAGGGCACCAGGCACACGCATGGTACGCAGACAAAAATAGCCATACATAAAATTTTTATTTTTATGTATACGGATGTTTTACTTGCATGCTATGTTTGCAGTGCCCACAGAGGTCAGAAGAGATCTCACACTACAGAAGGCCCTCAGCCTCCACATAAATGCTAGGAATAAACACATACTGGGTGGAGGACAGCTAGCACTCCCCGTCACTAAAGTACCTCTGAAGCCCACCACCACCCTTTTTTTGAAGACAGCATTTCATTATGTAGCCCTGGCTAGTCTGGAACTCTCTATGTAAACCAGGCTGGCCTTGAACTCAGATATTTACCTGCCTCTGCCTCCCTAGTGTCGGGATTAAAAGTGTGCCACACTATACCCAATTTCTACTTTTATTTTTGTGTGGTACGTGTGAGCGCACACACATGCATTACCACGGCACGTGAGTGGAGGTCAAAGGACAACCACCCCCGAATGGTTCCCTCCCTTCACCAATATGGTCTCTAGGAATCAAACTCAGGACATCAGGCTTGGCAGGGAAGCAAGCACCTTCGCCTCCTGAGCCGTCTCACTGGTCCTAGAAGAATCTCTTTAAATGTCTGTATGTGGGGTCTGCGTACAGGTGTGTACAGGTGCCATTAGAGCCAGAGCTTCAGATCCCCCGGAGCTGGTGTTTCAGGTTCTTATGAGCATGGGCGATGGGAACCAAACTCGAGTCCTCTGCAAGAGCATACTGTATATACCGCTGACCACTAAGTCAACTCTCCAGCCCCACAAGGTGACTCTAAAGTGAGCATTTCTTACAGCCTGCACATATAATCACTCTGCAAGTTTCTGAGGACACCTCTCAAGTAGACAGCAAGATCCTGGGGTTAACTGGGCATGGTGGGGCACACCTTTAATCCCAGCACTTGGAAGGCAGAGGTAGGCAATCTCTGTGAATTTGAGACCATTGGTCTACAAATTGAGTTCCAGGACAGCTAGTGCTGTTACACAGGGAAACCCCTTCTTGAATAAAACAAAAAACTCTATCTCAGGCCACACACCTTTGCCCAGTACTGGGGTGGGAGGGGCTAGAGGTAGGTAATCTCTGAGTTCAAGACCAGCCAAGGTCATATAAGTGAGAACCTGTCTTAAAAAAATCTCAAAGGTGCTCAAACTGTTCAAAAGCTGGGACATCATTTCTCCTAGCTTTTTATTTTCCTACTCAGAGCTCCCCTGGTGCAGTCTGAACTGACCATCCTAACTACAGCTCCCCTGGTTGATGGTGAAGGGTCATCTGTCTATTTGTTGATTTCATTGGTTAATAAACTGCCTTGCCCATTTGATAGGCCAGCCCATAGGTGGGTGGAGTAGACAGAACAGAATGCTGGGAAGAAGGGAAGTGAGCCAGATGCCATGCCTCTCTCTGGGTCAGACGCGGTGAAGCCAGCAGCCAGGTCAGGCATGCTGAATCTTTCCCGGTAAGACACCACCTTGTGGTGCTACACAGATTATTAGAAATGGGTTAAGCAAGATATGAGAGTTAGCCAAGAAGAGGCTAGATATAATGGGCCAGGCAGTGTGTTTATATGAATACAGTTTGTTGTTATTTCAGGCATTAAGCTAACCATGCGGGAGCCAGGCAGGATGAAAAGTAGGCCTGCCTGCAGCTCCATCTACACCTGGTAAAGTCTGAACTGACCATCCTAACTCCAGCCCCCAGGTTACAGGTTTGTTTCCCAGACCGTCCTTACCCACTGAGAGTAAGTTGCTGTAGTTCTCCAGCATTACATCCATGTACAGAATCCTCTGAGAGGGGTCCAGCTGCTCCCACTCCTCCTGGGTGAAGTCCACAGTTACATCAGTGAATGAAACCGATCCCTGAAATGACACGTGATTCGCTTTGGGAGACAGAGAAAGGATCTATGAAAACTAACTCCTGCCACATTGTAAGAGTTCGCCACAAACTGTGCTACTGGCCAGTGCTGTGTCCAAAACCTTTGTTCAGGACAGGTGTTGTGGTGCACCTGCAGCCTCAGCATTTGGGGGTAGAGGCAGGCAGATCTTAGTTTTAAGCTAGCCAGGGCTACATGGTGAGAAACAGTCTCAAAAATAAAAGCTAGAAAGAGGCAAATCCACATTGGTGCAGAGGTCTACATCAAATAATGAGGGAAATAAAGACCTTTCAAAAATACAAGTTTTGAAAAGTGTATTTCTCACCCTTTCTCAAGACACGGTTAAGAAATGCACTGCAGGCAGGGGTACATCTTAATCCCAGCATCAGGAGCTAGAGCAGAGGCAGGCTGATCTGAGTTTAGGGCCATCCTGGACAGCCAGGACCTGACACAGCATCTCCTAATGCTGAGACCCCTTTAATACAGTTCCTCAGGTTGTGGTGACCCTGATCATAAAATTATTTCATTGCTACATCATAACTAATTTGCTACCACTATGAAATCATAATGTAAATATCCAATACGCACCACTATGAAATCATAAGTGAATATCCAATATGCACCACTAGGAAATCATAATGTAAATATCCAATATGCACCACTAGGAAATCGTAATGTAATATCCAATATGCTACCCACAAAGGGTCCCAACCCACATGTTGAGAACCACTGCCATAGAGAGACCCTGTCTCAGAAAAAAAAGCACCAATAAAACAGTAATTTAAAAGGTCATAGAAAGGGACAAATCAAAGCGAGAGCCGAGGGCAATGTCTGGGAAGAGTTTGCAGAACAGCAGTAATTCTCTAATGACAGCAGACAGTTTCTAGTGCAGGCCGGAACTCAGAAGCAGACATTTTGAGGGCTAGCATCAAGATACCTGTGCCACTGTTCCAGACTTTAAAGTGAGGGCAGACTGCCTACATGCAGAGTCTTCCATGCACTTGCTCTGATTTGTCTTGAACATGTACTAAGGACATCTCTCCCCCTCCTGCACCGTGCTGCCTTGGATCAGGTGAGGGTACTCCATTCATCTTACAAATCTGTCTGCTTTTAAAACTAATTCTTGAGAGCCGGCAGTCAAGTGGTAAACAAAGCGGAAAAATACTGAGCATTCTGCCAGATGCACCAGCAGTGTTTAAGGCCTGTGTTATGTTTCTCATGACCTTGCCATTGCCAATGGCTTCCCCAAATGGGGCTGCTGTGAACTTTTAGGAAAGCTACAGCTAGACTAAGACAAGGGTCTCCTAGTAAACTTTCTAGACACGGCTTAGCTAAGCACTGCTAGTGAGTGCCATGCGCTGCTCACAGGAACACTGCCCTTTATACTGCCACCAGCAATGCTGGAGTTGGCTCTTCTTGCTTGATGTTAGCTAATGTAATCTGAACACAAAAGAGCTAGAGATGGTTTCTTGGGTAAAGGTACTTAACTCAAGCCTGAAGATCTGAGTTCTCCACCAGAAGGTGGAGAAACTGACCTTGTACAGTCTGCCATAACCCATCAACCCCCACCCTATGCACACAAAAATGTAATTAAATTTAAAAATCTACCTGCTAGAAGGGTTCAGCTGAGATGGCATCACGGGAGCAGACGGTGCATTTCTTAGCCCAGGTGTGCACACTCACACCACACGTCCTCTTTCCTGGGCTGGGGACACCTGGGAGCATGTCGTCGTCTAAACCAGGGTTCTTGCTATGAACTGAGGAGTCTTGCAGTAATTAGACAGCCCGCTCTCATTTCACGAGTGATTCATCAGAGCTAGGGGCTTTGGGTGAAGGTTTTAAAACACAATGCAGGGCTTTTGAGATTACTGCTTTGTAAATAAAGTGGCTGTTTTCTGCTATAGATTTTTCACTGTAGCTGACTCCCTTTCTGTTACAAATTTGGGATTTATCTCCCACAGTTCAGCACTATTTGAGCTATGTGTGAAGACAGTCACAGTCAAGGAACCTGCTCTGCACTGCCAGGTCTTTGCTCCTCTCTCTGTAAACACAGATCTGCCTTCCTGCAATTATCTTTATTGACAGGCACTGGGTCAGCGTTTAAGGTTTAGGCAAAAGCATTCCATTCAAGGCATTCCCAGATATCCAAGGACACAGAATTACTACTTGCTCACAGCTGTTAATTCATAGCTGCTCACATAGAAGAAATAAGCGTGACTTGGTTTTACCTCACTTATAGATAAGAAAAGCAACGACCTAAAACTAACCTTGCATTAAAAGATTCCCAACTCCTCATCTCACCTTCACCTCTGCTTACTGATGACTTTAGGAGATTTACTGCTTGTGTCTTACTCGCAGGAAAAATAAACCTCTACCCACAGCCCAGAGGCAGACAAGCCTTCACTGGTGCCTCAGGCTTAAGAGCTAACACTGAAGTTTGCTAACATTTGACAAAAATGCTAAAGCACCAAGGGCCACAAACTTCCCTTGTCTGTTTATGTGAGCTGCCTGGCTACCTCTGCCTGCAAGGTTTTGTGGGTCTTTACAGCTGGGTAAGAATGAAGAGAGGTGACAGAAGTGGGAACGTAAGTTAGAGCAAAAGCGTCCCAGAAATTAGCAGAGATAGGGAGGGAAATGAAGAAAAATAGAGCAGAGAATTGAAATTGAAATTAGGATTGAGACAGACTTAGAGCTAAGAAATTACAGTCAGGAGAACAGAATAGAGTACAAAGGAGAGAGAATAATGAGACCGGGATAGAAAGAACGTGTTGTAAGAAGATTTCTTAACCCTCAGATTTTAGTTCCTTTCACTTATTGTGGAGGTTTTTTTTTTTTTTTTTTTTGGAACCCTGAGAGGGATCCTTAGAAGCTGAGCTTTTAAGGTTCCCGTTAGGTTCTCAACCTGTGAGTAATGATCCCTTTGGAGTCCAAGGGCCCTTTTACAGGGTTGTTAACCAAGACTATCAGAAAACAGATTTACATTACAATTCTTAACAGTAGCAAAATTACAGCTAAGAAGTGGCAATGAAGATTTATGGTTGGAATCATCACAACATTAGGAACTGTGCTGAAGGGTCAGATTATTAGGAGACTGAGAACCACTACTCTAAATACATAGGGAGTCTGAGGGTTGACCCTTCTCAAAACAGAAGGGACCCCTTACCCCAGAATGGCAAGGATTGATGGGGTTGTTTCACTGAATCTGGAGCTAGGCTTCCAGAAAGCCCCAGCAATCCTTTCTCTGACCCTCATAGTGCTAGAGACACTGGTGTGGGGCAGAGCCCACTGCGATCCAAATTCAGGTCCTCCTGCTTGTGCAAGGGCTCTCATCCACTGAGCCATCTTTCTGTCCCAAAGCTAACTCCTTATCCTTTCTACTTCATTTTCCATAGACATAACGCTCCAAAAGCGAAACGAAACACCAAGTGAGCAATAAGCCGCGGACTCACCTGGGACCCCATCATTTTCTGCGGTTGGCAAAGGCACTGAAGCACAAAGGCACAACTGGAAGAAAAAGAAGCGTGTTATTAAGGATCTGACCTGCCTGGTAACCAGAATGTTGTTTAGAAAGCATATACACCCCAGGGAAAGTAGCACCCCTCTTCAGAAAAAGCATGCTGGCAATGTCGTTCAGCTAAACACAACGAGAGAATCCCACCATCAAGAGACAAAAAAGCCCCAATCCCTGAGGCCTTAGATAAGGAATTTAAAGCAACTACGATCGCTGTCTGCGCTCTATGCGCTACCACACCTTCCAAGAGCTTCGGGCAAGGGGCTGGAGGTTGAAACACAGAGAGACACGGCCCTCGGCCCTCTAGTCACTGGTAAGAAGCCCCTTATTCAAGAGCACCACGGAGGCTTGTATACCCAACAGTCACGTGGGCCAACAGGTGAAAACCTCATCCTCTGATCCTCAAGGCCAAGGCAACACGTGCTTATGAAGCAGAGCTGGTAAACAACTTTGACACAGCTTTCAGTAACTCAAATCAGAAGGAAAGTAAAGGTCACTAGCAGGGAAGAGCAGCTGGAGGCCAGGACGCCTAATGGTCCCAACAGTGAGGCCTACACCACAGACTTTAATGTGAAAGGCAAACATGAATGAACAAATAGGGAACCTCAGCAAAGATGGAAATTAGAAGAAAAAAAAAAAAACTCCAAGTGGTATGGCACATGCCTTTAATTGCAGCACTCTGGAGGCAGGCAGTGTGTGAGCCCCAGAACAGCCAAGAATACACAGAGAAACTGTCAAAAACAAGACAAAGTGAAAAGGAAAATACTTAAGGACTTAAGAATACAGCTCAGTGGCTGTTAGGGTTTGCTACGAGGTGAACCCCCGGCTGCCGGGTTCAATCACTGACATTAATCCTTCATCTGTGGACTAATCCCCAATGGTCTCTCACGGTGGCAACAGTAGAAACAGAAGGTGGGGCATGCCCTGGGAGATAAACCTGTCTCCAGTCCCTTCCTGTCTTCCTAGTTGCCAGGAAGTAAGCAGAGGTGAGTAACCTCTGCCATTATGTTCAATGTCACCATAGATTTAAAGAGATGGAATCAAGGGACCGTTGACTGAAACCGGGAACCACAATAAACCCTTCGTCCTTTGAGCTGCTTCTCTCAGGCATCTGCCATGTAACAAAACACTAACTGGAACAAAGGTAGAAATTCTTAGCATGCATGAGGCCTTGGAAGGATCCTTAAAACAGTCCCTTGCAAAGGAATTAAATAGCAAAGAAAACAGCATTTAAACATCTGAGAAAGAGTAGCTTCAGTTACTAACTGATTGTTTTATTTTTTGAGATAAGGCCTCATCATCTGGCCCGGGCTAACCTCAAATTCATGATCCTCCTGCCCCAGGCTCCCAAGTGCTGGGGTGGCAAGAATGAGATACAATACCTGATGTGCATTAAAATGTCTTAATGGCCTTAGGTCACTCCTAGCCCTCTTCCCACCCAAACCGAGAGTGCACTAACCCAAAGCCAGCATAAGGATGGGAACGAGAAATGTAAGAGCAGAAATCGTAAATCTCTAACAAGGGAGAACGCAAGGAAACCAGAGCCGGTATGTGGAAAGATCAGGAACACCAATAAAACTAACCAAACTGGCTGGGGGGGTGGGGGTGGAGTGGGGACACACACAAACAGCTTGGGTGTGGAGGGATGGTAACATTTGATAGGCTGAGGCAGGACCACAAGTTCCAGGCCAGCTTGGCTATATAGCGAGACCTTGCCCAACCACACAAAAAAATCCAAAAGTAACAAAGAACACAAATTACCAATATCTAGAATGACCCAGAGCACATTATTATAGTTGCTGCATATATTAATCTTTTTTCCTTTGGGGGCTAGAGATATGGCAAAGAATGCTCACTGCTCTTCCCTAGGCACAGGGTTCCATTCCTACCCCCCACCTGACAGATCACAACTGCCTATAAGCCCAGTTCTAGGGGAACTGCACACCCTCTTCCAGGTCCCTCAGGCACCAGGCACACACGTGATGCACAGACATACACACAGGCAAAACATCTATCACATAAACTTTTAAAAATTTAATTCGTAAAGAAATAGAGGGGTGGAGAGACACTCAGAGGTTAAGAGCACTTCCTGTTCTTCCAGAAGACCAGAGTTCAGTTTCCATCACCCATGCCAGACATTCACAACCACCAGGAATACCAACTCCAAGGGATCTGATGCTCTCTTTGGGCCTCTGCAGGCATCAACACACACGGAGAATACATACAAGACAAATATACACAAATAAAAACAAAAATTAATATTTAAAAAAAGAGGTAGACTGCCCAAGCTATAGGCCATGCCTGCCAGAAGATCAGGAGGCCGCCTGATCATGGATCTCTTCCTTCTCTTGGTTCCCTTGGGCACACAGCCCCTGTCTACCCACAGACTACACCTGCCAGAAGACCAGGTAGGCCATCCTCCCTATCCCCCTCACCTCCCCGACACCGTATCCGAGCCCTCAACTCAGATGGACACTCCCTGCTGGATCAGAAGCCACGAAGGCTTCCAGAACTCCTACCCCCAACTCAGGCAGAGACCCTTTGCGCAACAAGAGACTACACCAGCCACCAGCAGTTTAGCCCTCAACTCAGGTGGAAACCCCCTGCTCAACCACAGGCCACACAAGCCAAGAAGACCAGAGAGAAAACAGAAACCAAGGAACAAACCATATCCAACAAAGACAAACCCGGAATTCAGCACTGAGACCTAGCTAGAATTACCACCAATCAGATGCCCAGATGCCAGCATAAGAGCACAAGAGCCAAGGCAATATGGCGCCACCAGAGCCCACTTTCTACTACAGCAAGTCCTGAATATCCCAACACAGCCAAAGCACAAGAAAAGGGGTCCTTAAAGAAGTGAGTGAATCTCTTAATGAAATCGAGAAAAAGACAAACAAAAAACTGGAGGAAATGAAAGCCAGGGAAAACAAACAGTTGAAGGAAACAAATGAAAGTAGCCAGGCGGTGGTGGTCATGCCTTTAATCCCAGCACTTGGGAGGCAGAGGCAGGAGATGGATATCTGTGCGTTTGAGGTCAGCCTGGTCTACAAAGTGAGTTCCAGGACAGCCAGGGTGGTTTACAGAGAAGCTGTCTCAAAAAAACAAAAAAGTGTTCAAGATATGAAAATGGACAAAGAACCAATAAAGAAAATATAAACGGAAGGAATCCCAGAAATGGAAAATCTGGGTAAGTGAACAGGAACTACAGATGCAAGCATCACCAACAGAATACAAGAGATGGACCTAATGGGTATCTATAGAACATTCTACCCAAACACAAAAGAATACACCTTCTTCTCAGCACCTCATGAACTTCCTCCCAAGCTGACCACATACTTTGTTACAAAGCAAACCTCAACAGATACAAGAAAACAGACATAACCCCTTACATCCTATCAGACCACCATGGATTAAAGCTCTGTTTCAACGATGACAGAAAGGAGGGAAAGCCTACAAATTTATGGAAAACTGAACTCTACCTAGTGACTACTGGGTCACGGCAGAAATAAAAAAATGAAAGATTTCTTAGAGTACAATGAAAATTATTACATAGTATACCCAAACCTATAGGCATCATCCCACAGATACAGGGATTGTTCAAGATAAGAAAATACATCAATGTAATCCACCATATAAACAAATTAAAAGAAAAAAAACCACATGATCATCTCATTAGATGCTGAAAAAAATCTTTGACAAAAATCCAACATCCCTTCATGATAAAAGCCTTGGAGAGAGCAGGGATACAAGGGACATACCTAAACATAATAAAGGCAATATACAGCAAGCCAACAGCCAACATCAAACTAAATGGAAACTCAAAGCAATTCCACTTAAATCAGAAACAAGACAAGACTCTCCATATCTACTCAAATAGTATTTGAAGTTCTAGCTGGAACAATAAGAAGGAGATGAAGGGAATACAAATCAGAAAGGAAGCCAAAGTATCATTTATTTGCAGATGATGTGATAATATACATAAGTGACCCCAAAATTCTACCAGGGAACTCCTTCAGCTGATAAACATCTTGAGTGATTTGGCTGGATAAAAGATTAACAATGACAAATAGACTGAGAAATCAGGAAAACAACACCCTTCACAAATGCCACAAACAATATAAAATACTGGTAATTCTAATCAAGCAAGTAAAAATGGTCATTTTTCCAAAAGCAATCTACAGATTCAATGCAATTCCCATCAGAACTCTAACACAATTCTTTATAGACTTTGAAAGGACAATACTCAACTTCATATGGAAAAGCAAAAAACCCGGGGTAGCTAAAACAATCTTGAACAATAAAGGAACTTCTGGAGGTTATCAGCATCCTTGACTTCAAGCTCTACTACAGAGTAATAGAAAAACCACATTGTATTGACATAAAAACAGGTCAGTGGAATTGGATCAAAGACCCAGACATAAATCCACACATATATGGACACCTGACTTCTGATAAAGAAACCAGAAATACACAATAGAAAAAGAAAACATCTCAACAAATGCTGCTGATCTAACTGGATGTCAGCTTGTACAAGAATGCAAATAAATCCATATCTATTACCCTGCATAAAACTCAAGTCCAAGTGGATCAAAGACTTCAACATAAAACTAGACACACTGAACCCGATTATTAATAGAGAAAGTAGGGAGTAGCCTTGAATACATCGGCATACGAGACAACTTCCTACACAAAATACCAGTAGTATAGGCACCAAGACTGACAATAAATGGGACCTCATGAGACAGAAAAGCTTCTGTAAGTCAAAGGGTACTGTCAATAGGACAAAATAGCAGCCTACAAAATGGGAAAAGATTTTTACCAACTCCACATCCAACAGAGGACTAATATCCAAAATATATATATAAAAAAAAACTCAAGAAACCAGATATCAACAAACCAAACAATCCAATTAAAAGATGTGGTACAGATCCAAACAGAATTCTCAGTAGCGGAATCTCAAATGGCTGAGAAACACTTAAAGAAATGTTTAACACCCTGAGTCATCAGGGTAATGTAAATCAAAACTACTTTGAGATTCCCTGTCAGAATGGCTAGGATCAAAAACACAAGTGAGCCAGGCAGTTGTGGCACACGCTTTAATCCCAGCACTCAGGAGGCAAAGGCAGGCAGATCTCTGTGAGTTTGAGGCCAATTTGGTCTACAAGAGCTAGTTCCAGGACATGCTCCAAAGCAACAGAGAAACCCTGTCTTAAAAAAAACAAAACAAAACAAAAAACAAACAAAAACAAAACAAACAAAAAACAAGCAATAGCTCAAGCTGGTGCAGGTATGGAACACTTCAACAACAACAACACTTCAGGGAAACACTCCTCCACTTATGGTGGGAATGCAAACTTGTACAACCACGATGGAACTCAATATAGTGGTTCCTCAGAAAATTGGAAATCAATCTCAAGACCCAGCTATACCACTTTTGGGTATATATATGCCCAAAAGATGCGGCATCCTACCACAAAGAGGCTTGCTCAACTATGTTCATAGCAGCTTTATTCATAATATCCAGAAACTGGAAACCACATCGATGTCCCTCAACTGAAGAATAAAGAAAATGTATATTTATACACTGGAATATTACTCATCTGTTAGAAAAAAATGGCACCATGAAATCTGCAGGCAAATGGATGAACTAGAAAAAAAAAATCATCCTGAGCAAGGCAACCCAGACCAGAAAGACAAATGATATGTACTCACTCACAGGTGGAAATTAGCTGTAAAGGGTAACCACACGGCAATCCACAGAGCCAGAGACGCTTAGTAACAAGGAGGGCTCTAGGGGGAACTCATGGTCTCCCTGGGAAGGGAAGGGGAAATAGATTTGCAGGTGGAATGGGTGGGAGGGGATGAGAACAGGAGAGCTCATGTGAGGGAGGGAAGCACAGGCAATGATGACTGGAATAAGTGGGCACTGAGGGGACAACGTGGAAACCTAGTGTAGTGCAAACTTCCTGGAACCGAGGAGGGTGACCCTCACAAGGAAACAAGTGACAAGGACCATGGGAAAGCCTGGTATTATGAAGGTTTTTATGATCTGATATGAGGCAGTAAGGCAGGCCTGATTCTCCATCTGTATTTTCTGGTTCTAACGAGAAGCAAGGTTTAGCTGCACATGCCTCCTACTGTAGCCCTGTACCCACTCCCTTCAAAGCCCGAAAAGGGACTTCCCCTCCCTGAAGCTTTTCCGAGCAGACTGTCTGCTCCTGACCTATATATAAGCTTCCTGGTGGGCGTGCCAATAGCCAGCGCTCAGAGCAGACCACCTGGCTGTGCATTCATGAAAGCTGGGGTGGTTATTCACACCTACAATCCCAGCAGTTGGAAGGCTGAGGGAGGACCATTGCCCTGAGTTCAAGGCCAGCCTGCGCTACAGGTAATTTCTATCCAGGTAAGAGCAGTGTACAAAGTAAGTTCCATCTAGGCTGGTGTGAGCTAGCCTGGGTTTGCTGTCTCAATAACAATATTCGTGCAGAAACCCCGCCCTGTCCAAAACAGCCGAGTTTTAACTCATCGCTTTCTGAGAGAACAACCCAAAGAGCCTTCCACGTGCTCTCTCCGGAAGCTCCAACATAAGCCCCACGAAGACTACTTTGGACGATGGTACTGGCCTCTTCCTAATTTCTAGCTGGAATTAAGCAAAAGGACCCAAGGTTGAGGGATGGTCACAAGACCAGTTATAAGGTCTCCTCCTGCCAGGCCCTGATGCCTTCTCACAAGTACAGAATCTTGGTTTTGCTCTAACACCAGAAACCTGAGTTTTGGCAGACAGAGTTGACAGCCACCTCACTGCCTTTCTTCAAGCTGAGAGACAATGTCAACATTTTCTGGGAAAGGCAAGTGTACTGGCTGCTCTTCTCATTGCTGGGACTAAGGCCCAGACAAAAGCAGCTTGCGGAAGGGGCTTTGAGTACAGTCCATCGTGACAGAGGAGTCACAGCGGCCGCAGCATGAGGTCACTGATGACACTGGGCCCACTGTCAGAGAACAGTGGCACACGCTGACTTCTTTCTCCTTTTTACTCAGTCCTGGGTCCCTGGCCATGGGTGAGTCTTTCCACTCAACTAAGTCAATATAGAAACTTCTCACAGACATGCCTAGAGGTTCTTCCAGGCAATTCTAAACCCTATCTAGTGATCAGTCTCCCACTTGTCAACCCAACAAACATACTACTTTAAGCCCCAGTTTCCACCTCTTGTTCTTATCGGCTCATGGCCATCTCAAGATGCAAAATGCATTCATGCAGTCTAACCTCAGAAGTACCTGTTGTCTTTAACAGTTCCAACACTGTCCAAAAGTGTAAGTGAGCCAGGCAGTGGTGGCGCACACCTTTAATCCCAGCACTCAGAGGCAGAGGCAAGCAGATCTCTGATTTCGAGGCCAGCCTGCTCTACAGAGTGAGTTCCAGAACAGCCAGGGCTGTTACACTGACTAGTCTTATGTTCCTTCTGCTTATTTTTTTTTTATTTTTATTTTTTTGGCTATTTGGACTTTCTGGAGTTTGGGGAATTGGGAGTTTCCTGTGGACCTGACAACCTTCCTAACTTCCCACAATGGCCACACTGCTTGGCCTCAGAAGTCTTCCAGACTTGTCACAGCCTCCGTGAGCCTTCCTCTATCACACCTATTCCGTGATGCCAAAACCTGCTTCCTGCTGGAGACGTAGCTTGGCCCCCTCAAGCCATTCTTGTGCCATCCTGTCTGCCTTCCAAGCTTACCTGGAAGAAACACCTCCCCAGGTAGTGATTTTCAGACAGAGGACTCCTTCAGTGGCACCCCCAGTTTAGGCTCTCTTTTGTTCCAAGCTGGAACCTTCGCAAGGGGGGGGGGCACTTTGCCCCTAGAGCACTGTTCCTACTATCTCGGTGCAGAACAGGTCTCCCTTATCTCTAACAACTGCAGCTATATCTCAGCGTTTGCTTTGTAGCCTACAACTTTAAGCCCCCTCCTTTCCCCAGCAAATTACACAGTTTTGCTATCTTTTTGCTCTCTCTCACTGGGATAAGAACAGCGAGCAATAACCTCGCTATAGTCTGAATGTCATCCAGAAGACAAGACTAGGAATTGAATCCAGGTGCTCTGGAATAGCATCCAGTGTCTTAATCACTAAGCCACCTCTTCTGCCCCCATCCTGTCTTCAGACAACCTCCACCAAACAAAATAGTCCATTACTGTTGAATTCAGCCTCACTCAAATTCTCAGTATATAGACAGAAAGCAGCCCAGTTCTTGGCCAGAATATGACATAAATGGCCTCTGGCCCCATTTCAGAGAAGTCCTTGCCTCCCTCTGAAACCTCATTAGCCAAAGGCCTTCATTATCTATGTTTCTCTGCCTTTATCTCTCTTTCTTAAGGATTTATTTTTATTTTTGCATATGTGTATATGTCTATGAGTACATGCTCTGAGTGTGGGTACCAGAAGAGGCCAGAAGCAGGTGTTGAATTCCCTGGAACCACCCAACGTGGTTGCTAGAAACTGAAGCTGGGTTCTCAGCAAAAGCAGGAAGCGCTCTAATCTGCTGAATCATGTCTCCAGCCCCCTTTCTCTGGGCATTCTGGTCCTCTGAACTAGAATGCCCCACTTCGATCTGCTTACACCATCTTAGGACTTCTCTAACCCTAGGTTCCAAACTCTCCCACTCTGCTCCAAAACAATCCCAAAGGTCTATGAAGCACCTGGGCCAGTGGCTTAAGAGTGAAGCATCAAAACCTATGTCCAGGAATAGAATACAGAAATAAAGGGTCCAGTCCTGGAATACAGAAATATAAAGTTGTGAGCTCACATACATTTTGGGTGAAAAAAAAAAAGCTGTCAGCCACTATTAACCTTTAACAAACACTTTCTGCCTTAAGAGCAGACACCCTGGCAGCCACTGTGCACAGAGGTAAACATTTTACAATTGTCTCTTGCCTCCCAGCTTCCCAGATAGGCAGGTACTGCAGATAAAGGTTAACTTCTAAGTGTTGCCTTCTGCTTGTATCCCCTTAATTTTAACTGTCTCCCTATGTGACTCTACTCTCTGCCTTGCATTCCTTCAGGGACAGTGAAAAGCAGCTGTGTCAGCCACAGGCTAACTTAACATTCTAATGTCCTACAACCAGGAGTTGTGCAAATCTAGTGTGGCTTTAAGCCTGACCTCAAGCTGCAAAAGCTCTCTGACCCACACCTGTGCTTAATTTTCCTGTAAGAGGAGGCCCCAAACCAGCCCCCACCACACAGCTCCAAAAGCCCAATCTCTGGCTGTGGTCAGAGCTATAGCTGATAAGCTTTGTGTGCCCCATGGTGATTTTTTCCTTTCTTTTTCTGGAAAAAAGCTTGCTTCTGTGCGACTCCCGGACCCAACAAGGACAGTCCCCAAAGATAAAGGTACTGGTCTACAGAGTGAGTTCCAGGACAGTCGGGACTACACAGAGAAACCCTGTCTTAAATAAAACAAACTACTACAAAAAAAACCAAAACCAACAAACAAAAATAAAAAAACAAAGGTTCGCCACTGGCTGAACAACTGAAGATTAACACAGCATCACACCCAGCTATGACACTCCTGACCTCACCTTAAAAACCTGCCAAAGTATTGGGCAGTGGTGGTACAGGCCTTTAATCCTAGCACTCCGGAGGTAGAGGCAGGCAGATGAGTTCCAGGACAGCCAGTAAATATTTAAGCTGACTCTATGTGTGAGTCTTTGGTACTACAGGCCCATGTGAGCATTTGGGAATAAAGGATTAACTAATGGTCAAAAGCTCCCTAAGAAACGAAGGAACTGACGTCATCTTGCTAGCAGCACTGATGCTACCTCAAATGCAGCCATTACTCACTTGTAAGGATTAAAAAAGACAACTCTTTTCGTTTTGTTTTTGTTTTGATTTTCAAGACAAGGTTTCTATGTAGCTTTGGAGCCTGTCCTGGAACTCAGGCTGTAGACCAGGCTGGCCTTGAACTCACAGAGATCCACCTGCCTCTGCCTCCCAAATGCTGGGATTAAAGGTGAGCATCATCACCACCTGGCTTAAAAAGACAACTCTTTCACAAGCAAAGGAAATACTCGGCAGAGAAAGCCACCAAGTGGGCAACCTGGACAGCTGAAGCAGATAAAATACTGGCAGTCACGATAGCCCAGTATTTGAGAAGAAAAGATCTCCACCTCCTACAATTTTGACCAACAAAGTGGTTCTTAAAATATAAAATATGGGGCAGGAGAGATGGCTCAGCGGTTAAGAGCAGTGGCTGCTCTTTCAGGGGTCCAGCAACCACATGGTGGCTCACACCATCCATAGTGGGACCTGATGACCTCTTCTGGCATAAAATTCTACATGCAGCCAGAACACTCCAACATAAAGAAATAAGGTAAAATACAAATAGTCAATGAAAAGTGTTCAAACCCACCAGCCATGATACACAAATCAAAACTACAATGAGATTCCATTTTACCCTAGTCAAAATAGCAGTCATTAAAAACAAAACCAAGAAATGCTGGCAAGACTGTGGACAAATGGGACCTTTATACACTGCCAGTGGGACTGAATGTCCAGGCTCTATGGAAACCAGTGAAGGTTTCTCCAGAAACTAACGACAGATCTTCCATATGGCTCAGCTATACCACTTCTAGGTTTTTACCTGAAAATTCCCGTATCACAGAGCCACTTGCACATTAATGGGGTTTTCAGCATTATTTACATGCTATTGTGGCCAACAACAGAGGAACGCATATGACAGGCTTACACAATGGGACTCTTACACTTTTTCACCTGAGCGTGTGTGTATGTTGGTGCACACATGTGCATGGGGAGGTCAGAGACCAGCGTTCAGTTCTCTAGTTCTCTCTTACAATATGGGGTCCAGGGCCCAAACTCAAGATTTTCTGCACTGGCGGGAGGTGTCCTTACCCACCGAGCCCTCTCACTAACCCCACAACAGAATTTTTCCAACCATAAAGAACTAAGTTATGTCATTTGCAGGAAAATGGAAGCAACTGGATATAATCATATTAAACAAATTACTCTCAGAAAAACACGTTTTCTCTGACTCGCGGTTCCTAGATATTTATAGAGATGCATAAAATCATGTACAGAAATGAAACTATGGGGAAAGGGAAACAGGTGGGGAGGATTTAAAAAGCCAGTAAGAGATACGGGGGGTATACTTAATATACCATATATACCTGTGTGAAAACTTTACAAAAAAATAAGTAAAAAGCATAACTCTAATCAAGAAAATAGAGGTGAAGCTAGGCTTGTACAGACTTACAGAGTTCGAGGCCAGCATGGGCTTACATGGCAAACTGCAGGCTAACCTGAACTACCCAGAAAAGTCAATTTCAGAAAAACAAGAAAAGTCTGTTCACACTGTGCCTCAAACCGGAAGTAACGGAGTAGACGCGATTATTCCGTGATGATATAACTGGAAACACCAGGCGTCGCGCGGGAATCGGAGGCTCCCGGAGCCCGCTAAGGTGGCTCCGAGGGCGTGGCCAGCGGAGTGGGCCCCGCCCCCGCACCCCAGTGGAGGGTCACGCGCGCGCCCGCCGGGCTTCCGGACTCCCGCGCGGCCTGAACCCCGCGATGCTGGGCAGAGGCGTGTCTCCTAACAAAGGAAGGCTGGAGCACTGCACCTGCCCGTCCTCCTCCAACCCCGCACGCGTCCGCCGGGAGCAGCCCACAGGGACCAACTCAGAAGGGCTCGAGGCCCGAACCTACGCACGGGGGTCGCCACGGCCCGCGAGGTTTCCACCCTGGCGCGGACACGACCCGTCTCTCGGGCCCGCGCATCCCAGGCCTTGCAGACATACCTGAAGGGGTTTAGCATCCACCCGCGGTCCCGGGTCACGAAGCGCGTGGAAAGGGGGCCCTGTTACCCACTCGCGATGGCAGGTGGGGGAAGGGCGATTGCCCGTTCGTTCGCGCAAGCGCGCAGACTGTAGCGCGGGCGGCGGTACCCAGAGTCCTCGGAGTAGTGACGCGGGCCTCACGACTACAATTCCCATAAGCCTCCGAGCCGCGCTGCTAGGGACTCTGGGAAGTCTGCGAGTGGTAGGGTGGAGACCGCTTTACAAGTTAACTGCAGATTGTGTTCTGCTCTCAGAGACAGTACAGTCTCTTTCCTCCTTGTATGCTATTAAAAAACTGGCTTTTAGAAATGTCACGAGTAATCTATTTAAACTTTTTCTTTTCTTTCTTTTTCTTTTTGGTTTTTCGAGATAGGGTTTCTCTGTAGCTTTGGAACCTGTCCTGTCCTCTTGTAGACCAGACTGGCCTCGAACTCACAGAGATCTGCCTGCCTCTGCCTGCTGAGAGCTGGGATTAAAGACGTGCACCACCACCACCCGGCTCAAAACTCTTTTTCAACTACAAAACACATATATTAAAGCAAATATCAACTTTAATCTCAACCAAGAATCCATGTCTTTTTGAGCGTAGTAGTGCAGCTTTTAACCCGAGCAAGTCAGGAGGTAGAAACAGGCAGATCCTTGGGAGCTTGAGAACAGAGTTTCAGGCCAGCTAGGGCTACAGAGTGAGACCTTGTTTTAGAACCAACCAACTCCCCACCACACACACACACACACACACAGAGCCACAAACAACAAAACCACCATTTTTCTTAACCTCTTAGCCTTATAGTTATTTTTGGAAGGACTGGCACAAATAACCCCACGTTGGTTTGAGACAGGGTCTTGTCATCAAGTCTAGGCTGGCTTCAAATTTAACCATCTTCCTGTTTCAGCTTCCTACTTAATGGGATTACAGATGAACGGTACCATGCCTAGTATGACTTTATTTCAGTACTGACCCCTTCTATGGACACATATAGACATATAGGCTAAGCATTCATGCGCATAAAATCTTAAAAATTGTGGAGCGGTGGTGGCACACGCCTTTAATCCCAGCACTAGAGAGGCGGAAGCTGGTCTACAAGGAGTTCCAGAACAGAGAAACCTTGCTCTAAAAACAAAACTCTAAAAATTTGTAAACGGTGATAACTTTAGCTGTGTGTAAAGTATACACAACACTGAAGCATCGGGTTGGGGAGGAGAGAGGCTGAAGCAATCCCAGTGCTCAGAAGTAAAGCGGGATTAGTTCAAGGCCATCTGGACTACGTGAGACAGACTCAAAAAGAAGCAGGAGCCTGGCGGTGATGGCGCAAGCCTTTAATCCCAGAACAACTAGGACTGTTACACAGAGAAACCCTGTCTCAAAAACAAACAAAAAAGAAAGAAAGGAACGTTTCTAGTATGAGTTTAATAACCCTGTAAGCTCAGCACTTGGAAGAGGCTGAGGCAAAATCATTGCTGTGAGTTTGACACCAATCTGGGCTGCTACCCAGTAAGTTCCAGGTTCGTCTGACATACAGAGTGAGAACCAGTCTCAAAAACAGGGCTGGAGCTGACTATGAAAAACAGTACTTGCCTTTAATTCCAAGCACTTGGGATATACAGTGAGTTTCAGGATATCCAGGGCTATGTAGACTCTGCCTTAAAAAAAAAAAAAAAAAAAAACAGGGCTGGTAAAATGGCTTAGGGGGAAAGGTGTTGGTCACCCTGTTCTCCCACAACAGGTGGAAGAAGAGACCCAGTTCCCACAAGTTGTCCTCTGACCTCCACACACACACTGTGGCACATCCGTGAGTGCACACACACACAAATATAAAATTGTCTAAAAAAGAGAATATGTATCATTTTCAAATCTAGATCTTTGACAATGTGAATCAAATACATTGTAGTTATATATAAACAGATCTGGAAGAGACACTGAAAATGTGTGTTGATCACATGGCGGAGGTGTCTGATTCATGGAGAAATGAAAGGGGACAGGCAGGATGTATGTGTGCTCCTACTTAAGCTGAGGATGTAGCTCAACAGCAGAACATTTGCTAGCGTGCAAAGACCTTGGGACTGATTCCCAGAACCACATACACATCTACACAAAAGTAGAATGTGTCCCTACTTTTGTAAAAGCTATGCATATTTTGAGACAAAACTGAAAGATACAAAAAGAAGATTGAACACACTCTCGCTCGTATTTTATGATGACCCCGCCAAATGAGCGCTCTGTGAGATGTTTCTAAAGACCTTGCCAAATTCAAAGCACTGTTTTCTATTACTCTCTCTCTCTCATAGGAATAAAGGACGTGGACAGAGGAAGGCTTTGAAAACAGTGCATTTTTTTTTTAAGATTTTATTTTTTTATTAAGTATACAGTGTTCTGCCAGAAGAGGGCACCAGATCCCATGTAGATGGTTGTGAACTACCATGTGGTTGCTGGGAATTGAACTCAGGACCTCTGGAAGAGCAGCCAGTGTTCTTAACCTCCGACCTGTCTCTCCAGCCCCACAGTGCATATTTTTGCTGAAATACAATTCTTTCTTTTTTCCTTTCCTTTCTTCCATTCTTTTTTTTTTTTTTTTTTTTGAGACAGGGTTGCAAATATTGAAGACAGGCCTTGAAGTTGGTACCCAGAGTAGGGTACTCACTATATAGCCAAGAATAGCCCTGGCCTTCTGAGTTTCCTGCCTCTACCTCCTGAACGGTAGAATTAATGGTGTGCACCAAAAACTCAAGTCCAAATGGATCAAAGACCTCAACATAAAACCAGCCACACTGAACCTCATAGAAGAGAAAGTGGGAAGTACATTTGAACGCATTGGCACAGGAGACCTCTTCCTAAATATAACCCCAGTGGTACAGACACTGAAAGAAACAATTAATAATTGGGACCTCCTGAAACTGAAAAGCTTCTGTAAAGCAAAGGACACGGTCAACAAGACAAAACAACAGCCTACAGAATGGGAAAAGATTTTTTTTTTCTTGAGACAGATTTCTCTGTGTAGCCCTGGCTGTCCTGGAACTAGCTCTTGTAGACCAGGCTGGCCTGAAACTCACAGAGATCCGCCTGCCTCTACGAGTGTGGGATTAAAGGCGTGCGCCACCACCACCCGGCTGTGAGGACAAACTTTATTACACTGTATCAAGCACCGTATTAATCCCACCAGCTTTCTCATCAACACTGGTTAAACATGGGGCAACAGGACAGGCTTTTGTCCAAATTTTGTTTAACATGAAAGCTCATTTTATCATTGAGTAACAAATATAATCAGCAGTTTTCCTGGAAGTGACAGTTCCCTTCATTTAATTAAAAAACAACAACAACAACAGGGGGCTGGAGAGATGGCTCAGAGGTTAAGAGCATTGCCTGCTCTTCCAGAGGTCCTGAGTTCAATTCCCAGCAACCACATGGTGGCTCACAACCATCTGTAATGGGGTCTGGTGCCCTCCTCTGGCCTGTGGGCATACACACAGACAGAATATTGTATACATAATAAATAAATAAATATTTTTTTTAAAAAACAACAACAACAACAAACCAACTTCACCAAAACCACAGAATAGCCATTGTTTCCTCCCTAGTCATTCTTTAAGTCAGAATGGTGTTCCCCCGTTAAAGGGATGGCTCAATGGGTAGAAAGCACTTACTGTGTAAGCATGAGGTGATGAGTTTGAACCCCAGAACCCACATAATCCTGGACATTATCAGGCATATCAATAACCCCAGGGTTCCCACAGTGAGATGGGAGGTGGAGAAACAAGAACCCCCAAAGCTTCAGGGATAGCAAGCCTGGCATATGGAGAGACCCTGCCTCAACAAGTGCTGAGGACCAGCACCCAAGACTGCCTTCTGACCTGCATACGCTTGCTAGAGCAAGTACAGGCCCACACTAACATGCATGAATGCAGACACACGAATGCTCACTGTGGTGGTTCGAATAGAAATGGCTCCCATAGACTCATCTATTTGAATGCTTTGTCACCAGGCAGTGGAACCCTTTGACAGAAGGATTAGGAGATGTAGTCTTGTTGGAGGAAGAGGGTCACTGGGGGTGGACTTCGAAGTTTGAAAAGCCCAAGCCAAGCTCAGAGTCGTCAGTCTCTCTCTCTCTGTCTCTCTGTCTCTGTCTCTTTCTCTCTCTCTGTATGTGTATCTATGTATCAGGATGTAGTTTCTCAACAACTGCTTCAGCATCTGCTTGCATGCCTACATTCTTCCTGTCATGACAATAACAGACTAAAGCTCTGAAACTGTAAGCAAGTCCCCAACTAAATGCTTGTTCTTACAGTTGTTGCCTTGGTTGTGTCTTCACATCAACAGAACAGTGACTAAGGCACGCATACACACACACTCAAATGCACACACACACACATACACGTAAATGTACCCACACAGACACATGAATGTACACACACGTGTGACCACACACACACACACACTGCGTTCTATGAGAAAAGTAGAGCATCCATCTCTCTGCTTCCAGAATGCAGATGTGATCATCTGTCTCATGCTCTTGCCCACACCTTCCCTGCCATGACGGACTGTCCTTTCAAACTATGAGCAGAAAGAAACCTTTCCTTCCTTAAGTTTGCCTTTGTCATAAGGAGAAGAAAATTAAGTAATGCTGAAACTTGGTACCCAGGAGTGAGGTTATTGCTGTAATAAATGTGACCATGTGGTCCTTTGGAACTGGTTTTCGGGAGGAATATGGAAGTTGCTTAGAGAAGCTCTAGAATGCAGTAAGCAGAGCTAACTTAGGCCATTCTGATGGGAATTCAAAAGGCTGGAATCCCAAAGGAACTGTGGCTAGTGGAGACCTGCTTATGGGCTTTCACAGCGAACAAGGACCCTGTCAAGAACTGGGCTGAAGCCATCTGGATTACATTCTCCCAAAGAATCAGGCTGTATTCTGTCCATGTACTGAGAACTCGGGTGAAACAATTTTACAGTAAAAGATTCACTTGTGGGGGCTGGAGAGATGGCTCAGCAGTTAAGAGCATTGCCTGTTCTTCCAAAGGTCCTGAGTTCAATTCCCAGCAACCACATGGTAGCTCACAACCATCTGTAATGAGGTCTGGTGCTCTCTTCTGACCTGTAGGCATACATGTAGTCAGAATATTGTATACATAATAAAAAAATAAATAAATAAATAATTTTTTTTTTTTAAAAAAAAGAACTCACCTGTTTGGTGGAGGAAATTTAAGGCACGGCAGCATTCAGACTGTGATATGGTTACTGCTCACTGCTTTTACTCAGATACATAGTGAGAGACAGAAAGACAGGGGAAATGTTTGGTTTGGTGAGGAAGGGGTGAGAGCAAATTTAAAGGCACAAGCAAGGAGGGTGTAGACGAAGCATTTGAAATTGCTGAAGACATTAACACCATCCCAGGTGAGCCTCTTGCTCTGCATTGGGATAATAGAGAAGGTGCCCAGAAGGCAAGACCCACCCATCTAAGGCTCCAAGTTGTGAGAACAGAGAGCTGAAATTGAGAATGTTACCGCAGGGGGATTCTCTGCTCCACAATGGCTGCCCAGGAAAGTGTTTTGACTGGGTCAGGGCACAAGATACATCTCAACTTGCAAACAGAACTTGACCATGTCTTCTGTATGGTACTGTTTTTGAAGATAAGAAAGATGCAAGAGTAAGGGGGGGGGTGTCATAGAGTTTGTGCCAAAGTTCCAGAAAGCTGCCTAAGCCATTCGATAGTGGCAGAGTCTGACTCTTTGTAGCGAGACAGATCATCACATAAAGGTCTGGAGGTAAAGACGAACACTGCAGCAGAGGCTCCAGGATGTTGCAGACAGCAGATCTGATGAGAAAAATCTGCGGACATGGGAGCGCAGCCTGCCCAAGACAGAGGCAGCAGAGCTAGGTGGGCAGAGCTGTCCGAAGCTGTTCGTGTCCAGATGGTTCCATCTTGAGTCCCAGATGCCAGATGTGGAGTTGCAGAGTTTGGTGTTTTGCCCTGCTGGGTTTTGATCTTGCTTCAGTAAGCATTTTTTTTTTTTTTTACTATCATTCCGTTCTTTCATTTTGGACTGGAAAAGTTTATTCCATGCCGTTGTTTATTGGAGGTACGAAGTTTGTTTTATTTTACACAGACTCACAGTTAAGAGACTGCCGTGACTTTAGAGAAGCTGTTGGGGCTTTTGAACAATTTTGGAACTGTTAAGACTTTGGGAACTTTAGGGATGGAGAGATGGCTCAGAAGTTAAGAGCACTGCTTGCTCTTCCAAAGATCCTGAGTTCAATCACCAACACCCACATGGTGGCTCACAACCATCTGTAATGAGATCTGGTTCCCTCTTCTGGCCCACAGGCAGACAAACCACTGTATACTTAATAAATAAATCTAAAAAAAAAAATAAGACTTTGGGAACTTTAAAGATGGGCTAAATGAACTTTGCATTATGAGATGAACAAGAACCTTTAGGGACCATAAGAGTGGAATTAATTATTTAAAAGTGATGTGTTTGTATAACCATTCTTACAGGAATGAAGATATAAACAGATACTGTGTTCCTCCCTCAGCTATCAGGATATTGGGAAAATGGACATCAAGCTGGAAAGAGCAAAAAACTGGGTCTTTGGTGCTAACCAGAGGTAGAGATTTCGTACAATGCTGAGGATTGGTCAGCCCACTTTGCAGGAGAGACCGGGACTGAGACAATGACACACCTCAGCTAGGACGGATTAGCTGATTGATTCCCTTCCCCTCTGCTTAAACCTCATGTTAGGACCCCAAAGATGTCTTGGAGGTGGGTGAGCTGCTGAACCTCCTGGCTTCTCTTCCTAGTGTGGTCACATCTAATAAATCTTACTCTGCTTTTCAGTATCATTTGTTTGTGGAGGCAGCCTGTTGGCAGTGGGCCACTAAGCCTGGCTTTGTTGGTGATGCCAGGGCTCAGGCACTGGCCCTAACAACTCCAAGTCACAATTTCAGTGACATAACCAGGAAGACAGACTTTTTTTCCCCAGTGGTGGCCACTTGGAACAAATTGACCACAGATAAATAAGGAAGATGGAAGGGCCCCGCCCAGTTCCTGGAGTCACTTGGTTCCAGGGACTTTTCCTTTCTTCCCATTTCCGGGGCATCAGGTGCTTTTCACTTCTATTGGATAAAGCAGAGAAATAAGTATGTGGGCTTGTTTTGGATTTCGAAAAAAAAAAAAAAAAACCTGATCCTTAGTGAGTTTCTTCCAGTCGGTGTATCCCAGGGTTCAGAGCTTGGGGCTCCTTTGAGCTAGTTAGGTTCATTTTGAACCATTCTGGTATCTGGTATTTTCTGGCTCAGATGATTTTAAGGCATGGGAGCCATGACTTAAGCGGTTTTGGCTTACTAAACGTCACTGAGTTTTAAACCTCTGGCCACTTCATCTTGCATTTCTTTTTTTTTTAAAAAAAAAGATTTATTTTTATTTTCTGTGTATGAACGTTGTGCTTGCATGTATGTTTGTGCACCACGAGCATGCCTAGTGCCCGTGGAGGCCAGAAGAGGGTGCTGTGTCCTCTGGAACTGGAGTTGGAGCTGGTTGTGAACCATTAAATGGGTGCCGGGAAATAAATTTGGGTCTTGAGAAAGAGCAGCAAGCGCTCTTAACTGCTGAGCTGGCTTTCCTGCACTCAGTTTTGCATTTCTGTTTTCAAATCATCTGTGCTAAAATTGTTAGTCTCATCTTGTCTAATTTAAATTGTATGACTGTATTGGGGGCCAATGTTTGGATCGTGTTAATATATAGTGGCTGTTGCCCTGTCTATATTTTTTCCTCTATTCCTTTGAGAACAAGATGAGTTAAAGTGTAGGAATTTTTCTAGTCAGCTGGAGAATTTGAGAACGGAAAGAAACGGTCATACAGAACTTTAACATAGTCAGGTCTAGCTATGGTGTTAATGAAATGTTAAAGTGAGCTTGCTTCCAGGTAGACTGTTTGAACTTGGTACTTTCAAACATTAGTTCTGGCACTGGAGGCATGACTCAGAGGTTATAGAGCACTGACTGTTCTTCAGGAGGTCCTGAGTTCAATTCCCAGCAACCATATGATGGCTCACACCCCCTAGAACACTGTATACATAATGAATAATTTTTAAAAAATGTTTATTTATTTATTTATTTATTTATTTATTTATTTATTTATTTATTATGTATACAATATTCTGTCTGTGTGTATGTCTGCAGGCCAGAAGAGGGCACCAGACCTCATTCCAGATGGTTGTGGTTGCCGGGAATTGAACTCAGGGCCTTTGGAAGAGCAGGCAATGCTCTTAACCACTGAGCCATCTCTCCAGCCCCCATAATGAATAATTTTTTTAAAAAAAAGATTTAAAAGTGTTAATTCTGGGAACTAAGGCAAACAAATTGAGTGATGTGTGCGTCATGCACACACACGCATGTAGTATATAGCACATGTATGAAGGTCAGAGGACAACTTGCTGGAGCTCGTTCTCTCTTTCCACCTTGTGGGTCCTGAGGATTGAACTCATGCACCAAGCGCCAAGCGGAGAAAAGGCTGGTATTCTGTCTGTGATACTTAGACACAGGCGTCACACACCTCAGGGTCCAGTGTGGGAGCCAAGGTCATGAGCCGGCCCGAGCTCCGAAAGAAAAGGGAAACTAGAACCTAGAGGTCAAAGAGGAGGTTGGAAGTGTAGACGGGAGAGTCTGAGGAGTCAGTGGAACTTCTAAAGCCTCTACGCCCACGGGGAGTTTGTGCTAAGCGCTACAGGAAGCAGCCGACTTTTAAGGCAGGAAAGTGGCTGCTGTCCTTGGTTCCAGATCTGCGGGGGCCACCTTAAGCTAGCTCCACCTTAAGCAGGCTCCACCCAGTGTGGCCATTGGGCCCAGCTAGCGGCTGGTTGGCACTGCCTCCTCCCCTTCCTACTACTCTCGCCTTAGCTGCGGTTTGGTTATGACCATGTTCCTTCGGGTGGCAACCCAGAGGCTGTGTCCCTGGAGGGGCTACTGCTCCAGGGGGTCACAGGTATATGTCTATGTGTGGATAGGGTCTTGGAGGGTGGGGAGCCTGGTGTGAAGTGCTCGAGACTCTGTGACGTCATCTCTTGCAATCTGACCTGCTCCTGTTCTCCCCTCCTGCCACGGGGTAGGGCTGCAGCTTCTATTATCTTCCCTATGACCCTCGCACTCACTGCTTCTTCCTGGCAGGGTGGACTCAGTCAGGACTTTGTGGAAGCTCTGAAGGCAGTGGTAGGGAGCCCCCACGTGTCCACTGCTTCTGCCGTCAGAGAGCATCACGGGCGTGACGAGTCGATGCATAGGTATCAGAAGCTGCTGCTGGGACTGAGGGTCCTGGGCTGTCCTGGTCTCTTGCCACCTGTTTGGAATGTGCGGGCGTTCTCTTTAGAGAGGTGTTCTCTGTTCCGATCCGCTGAGGCCCCGTCCTCAGGTCCTTGGGAAACTCCAGGTTAATGGAAATGAGAGGGCGAGGGGCTGGAACGCCTTTTGAAACTTCTGAGGCCTGCCTGCTTCTAGGTGCCAACCGCCCGATGTTGTGGTGTGGCCTCAGAATGTGGACCAAGTCAGCCGCCTGGCAACCCTGTGCTACAACCAAGGTGTTCCCATCATCCCGTTTGGCACTGGCACCGGTGTTGAGGGGGGAGTCTGTGCTATACAGGTATAATGGGGTGCTCCACCTGTCAATTAGAGCTCTGGCATGTGGGGCCTCAGCCACAGAATGGGGTCCTAGGGGGGCTGATCCTGGCCTAGAGACCGAGTTGGGCAGCCTTCCTGTCTTCCCTGCCACCAGGGTGGAGTGTGCATGAACCTGACCCATATGAACCGAATCACGGAGCTGAATACAGAAGATTTCTCTGTGGTGGTGGAGCCTGGTGTCACCCGAAAAGCTCTCAATACCCACCTGCGGGACAGCGGCCTTTGGTTTCCTGTTGGTAGGCCCAGGACTAACCAGTTCCTCAGGGTCCTGAGGGCTTGGGGGGGCTGTTTGGGGGATTTCAGAGGACCCCATCTTTCCCACAGGGAAAGAGCTTCCTAAGTTGCCCTCTCCAGCACTCTATCCTTTAGACCCAGGTGCAGATGCTTCTCTGTGTGGCATGGCAGCCACCGGGGCCTCAGGCACCAACGCTGTGCGCTATGGAACCATGCGACACAACGTGATCAACCTGGAGGTGGTCCTGCCTGATGGCAGGCTGCTTCACACTGCAGGCCGGGGCCGCCATTATAGGTGAGGGATACTCAGGAGGGCCAGTGACACTGACTCTCCCTGTGCAAGGCCAAGCCAGGTCACTAAATCACAAGCACTATGATGGTAACTGAGGCTGTAGGAGATCAGTCCAAGCCTGTCTCCTAGCTTTAGGCTTCTAGACAGAAATCACTCACCTACTTTATGTGTCCCTGGGTCCAGGAAGAGCTCGGCTGGCTACAATCTCACAGGACTCTTTGTGGGCTCAGAGGGGACTCTGGGCATCATTACTTCTGCCACCCTGCGCCTGCATCCTGCACCCGAGGCCACCGTGGCAGCCACCTGTGCATTCCCCAGTGTTCAAGCCGCTGTGGACAGCACCGTTCAGATCCTTCAGTCTGCAGTGCCTGTGGCTCGCATTGGTGAGCAAGAAACTGAGTCAGTTGGGGTGGGTTCTATAGAAAAGGCCCTCACAGAAGCCCAGGCCTCACCGAAGTAGCCCTCTCCCTGGTTCCAGAATTCCTGGATGACGTCATGATGGATGCCTGCAACAGACACAGCAAACTGAACTGCCCTGTGGCACCCACCCTTTTCCTGGAGTTCCATGGCTCCCAGCAGGCATTAGCAGAACAGGTGCAACGCACAGGTGCGCTGGGGAGGGTAGCACAGTGGGGCCTGGGCTGTTCTAGTGCGGGACTAAGGGCCAGCCTTTCTGTTCTACTACAGAGGCAATCACTCAGGATAACGGGGGCTCTCACTTCTCCTGGGCCAAGGAGGCCGAAAAGCGCAGCGAGCTTTGGGCGGCACGGCACAATGCTTGGTATGCAGTCTTGGCCCTGTCTCCTGGACGGAAGGTGAGCTGGGGGCCAGGGTGGAGGTGGGATCGGTAGTTCAGCTCATTAGCCCTTTCCTCAACCCATTACCCAGCAGAGAAGGCTGAGGCTCCCCAAGGGCTAGCGGGGTGGTCATGAGGACTAGGAGGGTAGTGTGGGGTGCTGGGAACCTGCATGTGGTCCAGGGGAGCAGTGGAGACCTGAGCTCATAAACACACCAAGGCTAGAGTGGGCTGGAGGACAGATGTTTCATTCAGTGGCATCAAGATCCCCTGGTCCTAAGCCTGAGTCACAGTGGCCCCTTACCTCTAGGTAGGCAGTGGGCAACAGGGAGAACCACATGAGCTTGCCTTCTGATTCAGGCCTATTCTACGGATGTGTGTGTGCCCATCTCCCGGTTACCAGAGATCCTGGTAGAGGCCAAGGAGGAGCTTAAAGCCTCAAAACTCACAGGTTCTGTTCTACGAACTTCCTGTTGGGAGGCACTGGGGTTGGCTGGTGCCTGGGCAAGGTTAGAGGTGACAGCTTTGTTCTCTGGGTCCCCAGGAGCCATCGTTGGGCACGTGGGTGACGGCAATTTTCACTGCATCATACTGGCCAACCCAGATGATGTGGAGGAACAGAGCAGGGTCAAGGCCTTTGCAGAAAATCTGGCCAGGTAAGGGCTGAGTCAGGGAGGGGTGGGTGTTGGGGAGGGCAGAGGCAGTGGAGAGGGGGCTGCTGAGGACTCCAACTGGTCTCCTAGGCGCGCCCTGGCACTCCATGGGACATGCACAGGAGAGCATGGCATCGGGCTGGGCAAGAGACAGCTGCTGCAAGAGGAAGTGGGCACGGTGGGCATGGCAACTATGCGGCAGCTCAAAGATGCACTGGATCCCAGAGGTCTCATGAACCCAGGCAAAGTGCTGTGAGGAACTTGAAACTGCTGGCCTACAATCCCCAGAATGCAGAGCCCCTGTTCGCGACCTTCCCTTCATGCCACTGGCTTTATAAGACAGAATGACTGATGCTATCTGTGCCTGCCAGGTGTCTGTGTAGCTGGCTCTCAAGGTGAAGGTCAAGAGGATGGACTTACAGAGAACTACTTTCCTTGCCGTTCTTAGCCTTCTGCTCCAGTAGAAAACCCAGGTGTTTCCCAGCGGAGTTTCTTCCTGGCTGGCAGAGATGGTGTGGGTCTCCTCCCAGAGTAAGATCAGATCCCTCTGTGGAGGCCTCTTCCACTGGTGTCCAGCATCATCACAGCTCATCCTATACATAGGGCAGGACCACGCCTCTACATAGGGAAGGAGCCTTCATTCCACAGTTAGGCCTTCTTCTTGTCCGCCAATGCCCATGAATGTGAACCCTATTTGCAGCTGTATCCTGTACCCCTTGGTCTTTGACCTTGGACTAACGAGCCATTTGTTTCGGGGGCGTCCTCTTAGACTGACAGCAGCCTGGGGAAGTGGCTCAAGTTCAGGCTTTGGAAGAAAGCCTGTCCCAACCCTCCTGCATTTGCATACCGGAGGCAGAAGACCCACCTGTGGAGGAGGTCACTTCTGACAGCTTCCCCACTAGGTTTAGACTGGAACACTCTCTCCAAGCTGCTGCCACATAGGCTGTTAGAAATGGGGGTGAGCTAATCCTCTGTGTACCACCTGTCTCCATGGCATTATACCGTTATACCATTATAATGCACCACCCACCAGCTTTTACCTTCAAAGTCAGCATATTGCCTACTTGGGGGCCTGGCAGTTTTGAGATTCCCAGATCAGAGCGCCTGTCTGGAGGTACGTGGGAGTTGGTCCTCAGAAGTCCACAAGAGGGCGCGTGGCACCACAAATCTGAAAAATAGCGTCTTGTAGTTCCTACCTTCCAGGGTCAAGTGGCCAGTCTCAAGACCTTTTACCCCTGTGGGTCCCAGTCAACTGTAGTACCATTTCCCCTACTCCTAGGTTTTTGGGTTGGAAAAACAAAACAGGAAGGAGCCACGGACAGGGGAAGTAACAGCCTCTCAACCCCCTCGCTCTAACCACTTTTCTCCCACCATGCTCCCAGAAGAGGCCGCCACCCTGTTACTTTTTCAGTCCAACTTCAGTTCCAAGGACTCCTTTTCTGTGATGTCTGTCTCATGGTTCTCTCCTAAACCACTTCAGGATGTAGAAACCCAAACATCAGTTGCTCAATCACCAGGGAACGAGAGGGCTCTGGTGAACCCTAACCCAGACAGATTGTGTGCCCCTCCTACAAGCCCTCCCGAATTGAGTTCAGCTGGGCAGGGCTTCTTCCCCCGCCCCAACAAGCGACTAGTAGACACTCAATAAACAGTCATTTCCCCACAATTTCTTTTATTAAAGAAAATTCCAAACATACAGAAAAGTTGAAAGAACAAGTACACTATTCACTGAAATATCAGGCGTTGAAGATTCAACAATGGACATTTTTGCCTTATTTGCTTTGTGTATTTTTGGGGGGAACCATTTGGAGTTAGATTATACATTGCTTGAAATCACTCAACTATATAATTCAGCATCTATCTCCTAAGAAGGACATTCTCCTATGAGCTTCAATACTATTAAATGGCTATTAAATGGGCGGTTTCCAAAAGGGGCTCCTGGAGCTCTCAGAAGGCCTTCTGGGCTCCTGGCGCAAAGGGGAAGAACCCATCTTTTGGCTCTTCCATATTTTCCTCCCTCTCAGAAAGGCAGAGCAGGAGCAACAGAGGGTTCTAGAGAGTGGTCTGGATGGCAGGTGACAAATACAAGTGCCACCTGGGAAGCCCAGACAAGCCTATTCCACCCTCACACCAGGCACAGGCAATCTGGGTCCAAATCCAGAGGATGTGACAGCCAACAGAGGGCTTTGGTGTGCCGGGTGGGGGCGGAAGTCACTGGGGATGAGATGAGCACCGCCTAGAGAGCCTAGAATAGCACCCGGAGTGGGGCCCAGCGCTGCCCCAACCAACTCAACCACCGGACTCAGCCACAGCTCCGCCAAAGCAGCTGGGCTCACATAGCCAAGGTGGGCACATGAAGCCTGTCTCCAGGCCCAGGGGTCAGGCAAGGAGATTGCTTTCAGGGCTGGGCCCTGCCCTGCCAGTTCTGCTGGTAGGATTATATATAGAACAGGGAGACGCAGTTGCCAGGCAGAAGCTGGAGGTGCTGGGGATAGAACAGTGCCCTTTGCAGTGACAAAGCTACAAGGAAGCCTGCTGTGTATGTGCCAGGCCTCTGGGGCAGATCCCTGACCCTCACTCCGAGCTGCATCACCGTGTCCCCACTTCACATGCAAGGATCAAGTTCAGATGAAGTTACTGCCTCACCGTTCTGACAGGAAGTAAAATGCCCCAGCATAGACAATGCAGTTTCTAGTATTAACAGTGCTCACAGCTCAGGTCCCGAGGTCTCAACACTCAGACTCTAAAGCATTCAGTTCTCTGAGCCTGCTTGCCTGCCTGCCTGCCTGGGCTCGCACATGCCCACTGGCCGACAAATGTCTGCACAGAGTAGGTACTTCAGGAGGCATCTGAGGCAAGGTGACCTCAGAGCAAGAATGGTAGCATAGTCCAAACTTGAGGGCCTGTTGGGACTGGGCCCTGAAGCAGCAGTACAAGGAGCAGGTCTGGAAATGGCCATGGCACAGATATGTAGCAGCCATCTCCCTCCAGAGCTTTTCTTAGCTGGCTCTGCAGGAGGCCCTGAAATGCAACTCCTGGAACCTGGCTAGGAGACAGGGCAGGTTTGCACTGCCGCCCCTGCCCTGAGTTTCCTGCCTAGCCTGCAATTTGCCAACGTTTATGAGCTGAGTGGCTGGTTCTGGTTCAGACACTGTGAGCTGGCACAGCTCCAAACCAAGGCCTCTTTCTGGGCCTCAGCGAAGCATGCCCATGAGTCAGCACTGAGCTGTGGATGGAGCATCGGGCAAGCTGAATACAAGACGGGGAGCAGAGGCTGTGAAGGGTGGGCAGGGCTGGCACCTGGAGGTGCCCACATCCTTGCAGCACCTGATGACTGCAAGATCTTTGCCCCTGACTATCTTCCCAGAAACATTCCCTCACAATCAGCAATGACAGTAGACTGACAGTTACTTAAGAATTCATAAACTTGAAAGCCATACCTGAGCCTCCATCGCCCAGCCTCGGCCCAGGTGTGGCTAAGAGCCACTCCAGGTGCTAAGGGAGTGCTGGGCTGGGGAGGTGGACAGAGGGAACTGGTCTCTGCCCTCTACTCCTTGACTGTGTACAACACTTCATTAAAATAAGATCACACAGTGTATCTTTTATAGATATTATTTTAATACCATATCAAAACACCTTGACTGATGAAAAGCTTTTCTCCCGAGCTTTGAACATTTTTAAAATATTTTATAACTTTTTTTTGTATTTTAATATATAAATACAGAAACCTATCCTGCATGGGCTGATGCCACGTGTGAATATCAATGGCTAAAATGTTCTCAGTGTGCCTGAAAACAGGGAGCAGTACATGTTCCTTTAAATAAGTCTTATGTTTTCTCAAGGGAAAACAAAACAAAACCACAAGGGCCTAAGAAAAATGTCCAGGCTTTTTTTCAGTGTATTTGTGATTGTTAAATCCTCTGATTGGACCAGATCCAGGAGGAAAGGCAGGAAAGACTGGGAATGGAAGGGGAAGCGTCCTTGATGGGCTCTTCTTCATCTTCCTTTTCTTTTTTCGGCAAGGAAATCAAGGTACCAGGGTACTAAGGGGAGAAAAGTGCAAAACGAAGCCAGAAAGATGGGATAGAAAAACAAGAAAACAAAAAAAATCCCCCAAAGTAGAAAGGTTAGTGACAGAGAGTCAAGGGGGGTGATGGGCGAAGGAAGTGACCGAGTGCCCGCCCGCTCTCAGAGTGCTAGCAGTGAAGACATGGCTATGCTTGGTTCTGCACTGAGTGGGTTTTAGCTGGGCAGCAAACAGCAATCTGTAAACATCACGAGGGAAAACACCAGTCGACACTAGACTTTTTTTTTTATATAATTTTTTGTTGTTGTAAACACTTTAAAGACAGACCCACAACGCCTTTCAAAGGTGAAAAAGAAAACGCCCTTTCCCTCCTGGGTTGATGGTGAGGGGAAGGATAGAGGTCAATTCATTCTTCTCTCAGACTCGCTCTCATCCAGTTGGTGTCCTCGGGGAGGAGGGAGGACCATTTTCTGGAAGTCAGTGCAGAAGGGGTGCCCTGTTCCCTCTGGTGTCCCAAGCTCAGCTCTGTGTAGTGTCCGAGGAGCCTCCTCCCAGGAACAGGGCTGTCTGTCCCTGTGTGGGTCGGAAGAAGTCAGTCGTGCTCCATCTGGCCGAGAGCTGCTGCTCCATCTCACGGTGGCAGCAGCGTGTCCCTCTGAGGGCAGGCTGGTCAGCCGGGGCGTCTGGTTCAGTCCAAGAAGGCCCCGGAAGCCAAACATCATGCGGGCCATTTGGACCTGCATTCTGAAGCCAGGGTCCAGTCCCCTGCCTCACTCTCACCCTTGCTTTGTCTTCTCCCCTTGTCATCAGATTTTGAGGTGAAGGTAAAAAGAGCAAATGTCCCTGATTTGCCTGACACCGTCAGCTGGTCTGGGCATTTACTTGGAATAAATAAAATAAACCTAACAAAAGAAAACAGAACAAGGAGAGAAAGAGAAGAAAGGCAATCCCCCCAAATCTTTGGATGTGAGATGAAGTAGAAATGGGCTATTGGTTTTTCTGGGACTGATGTTCTGATTGCCAAGGGTGGGGGGAGAAAGAGAAAGAGACAATCTGCCAGCATAGACCTCGGAAAGCACAGGTGGGGGACTGGAGAGGGGTCAGCAGGTGAACAGGTGCCCTGGAGACACATGCGCATGTGTGGGAGGAGCTGTTGTGCTGGCTGCTGCTACTGTGACACTGTGCAGTGGACGGGAGGGCTGAGTGTGGCCAGAGCCCTCAGGTGGAAGAACAGCAGTGAAAAGATCTCAGACAAGCACTGGGCAGTGGACAGTGGACGTTCCACAGCCTCTGTTTAGGGATTCTCCCATTTCTAAAGAAACAGAGCCTCGGGAGCTTCCGAGAGGTGAGCAAGGAGGAGGCAGATGCAGAGCCCAACTGGGCTCCCTTGCTTCAGCCCATGCGCTCTGCAGGGGATCCTCTGCCTTTCCTCAGGGAAAGGAGTGGAGTCTACCTTTGCACTGAGTTCTTCATGAGCGGGCTACGGTCCCTTTCTTGTGTTTCCCCAGGAAAATCAATCCCTCCACATCCTGGGAACTGCTCACTGCGTTCTTCTTGGAGGGGTGTGTATCAGGCAGCCTGGCCCCTCTCCCCAGCGCCCAGAAACTTGACTCTGTAAGCCCAGAGCCCCCACCAAGTATGGGCTCACCTTTGAGAGGAGTCAGCAAGCCAGCCCAGCAGGGTCAGTCAGCAGGGTGCTCTGGACAAGATCTGTTGACTTCAAACCAGGAGTCTATGCAGCTGGAACGGGTAAAGGGGAGACACATCAGCTGCTGACAACATTGCTCCTGCAAAGGGGCTATCAAGGGGCTGGACTCTCAGGAAGGGCTTTAGAATCTTTCCAGAAGGGACCCCAGGGAGAAATGATTATGCCCCCCCCCCCCGCCACCTCCCGGAAGCAGGGAAGGGAAGACTATCAGGAATGGTCTGAGGACGCAGGGGCAGAGGGGAGCTTGAGAGATGGGCCAGTAGCTGAGAGTGCATGCTGCTCTGCTAGACAACCCAAGTTCAGACCACAGCATCCATGTCTTCTGGTTCACACTCGCCCCATAAATGCAGCCCCAGTGGATCTGATCCCTCTGGCCTTGGTAGGCCCCTGCACTCAGATGCACATACACATAGATGCACAGACAAATGCACAATTTAAAGCTAACACACACACACACACACACACACACGATCCTGGAGGTTGAGGAAATGGCTCAGTGGGTAAGAGACCTTGTTGCTCTTTCAAAAGAGCCAGGTTTGGTTCCTAACATTCACATAGCGGCTCACAAACATCTTTAACTCCAGCTAATAGGGATTCAATATTCTCTTCTGGTTTCAGTGGGCACCAGGCACATACATCATATAAATACATGCAAGCAAAATATCCATGTATATCAAATAATAAAATAATCTGGGGGTGGTGGTGGTGCACAATTTTAATCCTAGCATCTGGGAGGCAAAAGCAGGCGATCTCTGTTAGTTCAAGGACAGTCTATTGTACATAGTAAGCTCCAGGATAGCTGAAACTACACAGTGAGACCCTGTCTCGATAAATCAAATAAATCTTTGGGGAAAAAAAGAATGCTCCTGGCTCAGCAGAATAGGTACAGGCTCTGGTCCATCTCGTTTTGCAGAAAGGGCAAGAGTGGCCTTCTGAGGCCCAAAGTAAAAGTACAAGAAGCCCAGGATAGCAACAGTTAACACTAAGAAGGTGAACGCAGGTGGACTACATAGAGCAGCAGGTTAACTGGCTCAAAGGTGGGGCAGAAAGTGGGACCAAATGAGAGGCTGGCCAGTGATAAGTGAGGGCACCTCTCTCAGGAGCTTGGCTACAACAGCAGGAAGGGAAGCTAGACCCTTGGGCTCTCTGACATCGCTAAGTGAGCCTGGGAAGGGGTGTAAGTAAGGCCTCAGTTCCCAGTGTTTATAGAGGGCTGTCTGCATCAAAGAAGAAACAAGTGCTCCAAGACACTGTCCTGTTTTGCAAACCCACATTTCAGCATTTTCAAAGAGAGTAACCAAACAGGTAATTTGCTTAGGGTCAAGGGTTTTCTTTCCTGGCTCTGGTTAGTGCCTCTCTGGATGCTGCAGGGTCTGTGGTGGAAACCGCATCAAGAACCACAGTTCTCTCACAGGCCAATCACACACCAGGCACAGCTGTGAAACTGAAGACCAGTAGTCCTGAGCTGGGCTGAGAAAAGCCCCAGTGCCAGTGTGGGCTGGAGGAGCAGAGAGCAGGTGGTGGCCACAGGAACACAGGGTGTGCTCCTGTCCTGGGCAAGGAGGGGTCTCTTTTCCAGTTAGGGAAAAACTAGCAACTAAGGCAGCTGCTGAAGGCAGAGGACAAACTCTGGCCTGGCTAACTACAGCAGAGCTCAGGACTTACAGGTAGTGCCTTTTCCTGCCTCTTGGCCCTTGCAGGAGGAGGGTGCCGCACAGGCCAGCAAGGACAGCTGCTCTACCCTTGCTACCTCTCTCTACAGGGAGGGTTCAGAGGGAAGGGAGCCAAGCTCCAGGTGGGATCCTGTATACCTCCAAGCCAGGTCTGCCCACAGCTCCTACCATCTGAACTGCTGAAGCAGAGCTGAGCCCTGAGCAATTCATCTCTGCCCTGCCTTTGCAATTACTGAGCCCTCCCTCACTACAGCAGATGCCTGACCCCTTTCAGAGAGCAAAGATCATCCCATAACCAGAGAGGACTGGATGGCTGGTGAAGGCCATCTACTCCTTGGATGTGGGATTTGTCAGAGTTGTTCTCGCCAGGCCCTTGTACCTTTTGTGATAGATGCACAGGCAAGGCAGCCTGGCTATCGTGTCTCCCTGAAGCAGCTCCTCCAGGCAGATCACACACTCACCCGCATCTTTAGTCAGCACGTCATCTGCAAGACAGACAGACAGGGAGACCAACAGGGTTAGTCACCAGCAGGTGGGTGGCACAGATCAAACACAGGTCCAGGAACTACTTGCATGAATTAAACCACTAAGCTTCCTGTGCAGGGGACACAGCAATAGGAGAAATTTGTAGTAACTGTAAGAGCCTTCTGACCAGAAATCCAGGCAGTAGGAGTAGGGAGGAAAAGCGCTTACTCAGATGTTCAAGGACAGCTTTGGAGAAGTCATGGTGGTGTGAGCCAAAGGCATGGTCTGGGGTAGGAGGGATTAGATTTCAGGCAAAGGAAACAGTGTCAGACACCTGGGAACTTCAGGGAAGTCTGCTAAGACAGGTTACAAAGAGATTCAGGGAGTCACAGGCAGGGGTGAAACCAAGTCCCAAAGGCAGATTCGTGCTGTGCTGTGGAACCTCAGTCTCCTTTGCTTAGCCAAGAGGCAGCAGAGGTGGAGACGGGGATCGCATTCTGGAGCCAACTCTGAGCACACAGCAACAGCACGTGTTAATAAGGGTAGGGCAATAGCATGCATGTGTCTGTAAGAGACGCCACAGGAAAGGCAAGGTTAGAGAGACAAATCAAGGTGTTTACTGAATATCTCCACAGGGACATACCAATGGAGACTCTTACAAGTTCACTTTAGTCTAGATATGGAGTTCAGAATAGATGTGGGGCAAAATGTATACACAGAGAAGAGACTAAAGAGACTGTCCAAGGAGAAAGTTTAATAAACCCATAGTTAGATCTGGTAATGAAGAAGTGACGTGGAATCACCTGGAAATCCCCCAAACCACAACAGGCTATGGCTGTTAAGGAAGACGAGCTGAGATCACTTCCCACGACACAGGCCACCAGTCCCAAACTGAAGTCATGATACATAATGAGATTCTGTGTCTATGTTTTCCTTTGAGTTGCAGGATCTTACAAGCTAAACAAGGCACAGTGTTATCCTTATCTTGTGAAGGAGGAAGCCCAGAGAAGTCACATGTCTTGATATTGTCCAGGAACTCAAGAATGGTGCAGGATTGGGGTCCTTTGTTCTGGTGACCTCTCTTTCCACTGCTGTTTGTATCTTGATTATTTTGGTGGAAAAAAAAAACTATTAAGGACCATAAAATATTAATTATTTGGCTGGGCAGTGGTGGTGCACGCCTCTTAATCCCAGCATTTGGGAAGCAGAGACAGGTAGATCTCTTGTGTTGGTGGCCAGTCTGGTCTACAGAGTGAATTTGAGGACAGCCAGGGCTACACAGAGAAACCTTATTTCAAGGGGGAGGGGGAACCATTATTCATAGGTTCAAAGTCCCCTACTTAGAATCCCGGGGAAAAGAAATAAATAGTTAAAATTTGATATTGACATTCCTATCCATAGGAGTTGTGAGAGAAGTCACTTGGTTTCCTGGCCACTTATGGTCATAACTTTCTCTTTTAACATTTAGCTAAGCCAGGTACAACAGGAAGAGCAATATAAACTTAGAAAGGAGATGGACAATGGTCTGTCACTACACTGTCACCTCATACTTCAAACTTGGGAAGTAAAAGAAAACCCTAAAGTGGCTAATCCCATCCACTCAAAGCACTAGGTACCATATGTAACTTAGTGCAGATAAAGAAAAATCTGGAAAAATAAGTGACAGCAAAGTAGGATTCCAAGTACATTAATATTCTTTTATATTGCTTTGAATGCTTGAACACATATTACTTTTATACTTAAAATCCTCAACAAAGAAGTACACTGAAGCTGGGTGTGGTGATGGAGACTTTACTCTTAGCAGTTGGGAGTTGGAGGCAGGTGGATCTCTGAGTTCAAGGTCAGCCTAGTCTAAGGAGTGAGTTCCAGGACAGCTAGGGCTACACAGTGAAACCCTGTCTCAAACAACAAACAAGAAAGAAAGAAAGAAAGAAAGAAAGAAAGAAAGAGAGAGAGAGAGAGAGAGAGAGAGAGAGAGAGAGAGAGAGNAAAGAAAGAAAGAAAGAAAGAAAGAGAGAGAGAGAGAGAGAGAGAGAGAGAGAGAGAGAGAGAGAGAGAGAAAGAAAGAAAGAAAGAAAGAAAGAAAGAAAGAAAGAAAGAAAAGGAGGACAGGCGGATAGAAAGAAGGGCGCTGTTGTGGTAGTTTGAATAGGAATGGCCCTCACGGGTGCATATATTTGAATATTTGGTCATTAGGGAGTGGTGTACCCTGACAGAGATTAGGAGTTATGGCCTTGTTGAAGGAAATGTGCCATTAGGGGTAGGCTTTGGGGTTTCAAACGCTGGTCAGGCCCACTGTCTCTTGCTCCTGCTGACCCAGATGTAGAACTCTCAGCTACCTCTCCAGCACCATGTCCGCCTGTGTGCTGCCATGCTTCCTGCCATGATGATGATGGGCTAACTCCTCAACTGTCAGACAGTCCCAATTAAATGTTTTACTTTTTAAGAGTTGTTGTGGTCACGGTGTCGCTTCACAGCAATGGAACACTGACAGAAGACAACTGAATTCACATTTTATTGAGAAAGTATTCAAAGGGTAAGACGCACTGTGAGTAGACAAAGAAGATATAATAAAATGCAGGGCCCAGGCAACACGTGTGTACTGCAAAGCCTTTCAACTTTGATATGCCTGATGCTTTCATGGTAACATACTGGAGAACAAAATCCTCAACAGAGATGGGAGGAAAACTCGCTAGTCTAGAGACAGTGGAGTCATCCTTTCTTCCCCATTCTCTGGCACATCTCACCCCTGACGTGAGCTTTCAGGCTATAGACCTTCATACTTTTCTTCCCAGTTTTCCTTCGGAATCCCTTACCAATGGGTAACTCAGCAATGAACCCAAGAAGCAAGTTAGACTCCTATGTCCAATATTTGCTCACTGTTCCATCTGCACCAGCTCTGAGGGTCCGTGTGGCCCCCAGGGTGCTAGTCTGGGGTTGGGAGCAGATATGGAGATCTGGCTCAGAGGCTTTCCTCCTCAACAGGACCGATCTGATTTTTCTTTGTTCAAAATGTACATCAAGCTAGAGCAGGGAGAGCAAGGGTGATTCATTGAGTATCCACATGTAGGACCTTGAGCACGGTCAGTAAAGGACTGGCAGGCTCAGACTTGAACACCTGTCGATTAATGCAGACTTTTCACGGCCTCTTCACAAAGCAATTCTATGTGCACCTTGCCAGCCAGCCTGAGTGTCTCAGCACGGTATGAAGAAAGAACCCTGTGGCTACCCTGTCAAGCTGACACACAGCAGAGAGCAGGAAACTGAGATTGAGGCTGTGAAAGGCCACTTGGAGGCTCTAGGGCAGCCCGAAGAAATAGAGCTGGAGGGATGGCTCAGAGGTTAAGAGCACTGACTGCTCTTCCAGAGGTCCTGAGTTCAATTCCCAGCAACCACATAGTGGCTCACAACCATCTGTAATGAGATCTGGTGCCTGTTTCTAGCATGCGGGCATACACGGAGGCAGAATGTTGTATACGTAATAAATAAATAAATCTTTAAAAAAAAAAAAGACTTGAGTTTGCTCTCCAGACCCAGATGGTGAAAAAAGAGAACCAACTGCTATCAAGCTCTTCTTTGACCTACACACACACACACACACACACACACACACACACAAATAAAAAAGAGGCTTAGGATCTGATAGGGTGGGGGATCCAGCAGGTGTGGGCCAGCCCAGAACCCAGGAAGCAGAGAACAGGAAGAGCACACATCCTCAAGAGGTTTCTTTAAAAACTTCCTGTTTCAATTATTGGGGTTCTGAGAATAAGCACTTGCAGATGTGTCGGGTTGGAAAGGGCATTAGAAATAGGTGAAGCAGAGGCTTGGCTATCAAGCATTTCTGTGAGACTGCCATACTCATCTGACAGGGACTCTGGGGTACAAAGCCAAGGACCCTGGACCTGGTACACATGGTGATAACAGTGCAGATGGATTCAAGTGCTCCTAGACACGCCCTGGAGGAGGGAGCTCAGCAAAAGCTGGGCGATGAAAAGACAGGAACAAAGAGAAGCTTTACCTTTGGGTTCTGTTCTTTTCTTGGTGCCTCTGGAGCTGCTCCCAACTGTCTTGATGCCATGAGCAAAGTCAACCAATGTCACTGCCCAAGGGGGAAGTGGCTTGCCTGGGGTAGTACCAGACAGACAGTACTGGTGCCAGGGCCTCCGACCACACAAGGGAACCAACTTAGAACAGCCAAACAGGAGATGTAAAGCCTATGATGGGTAGAGATGGATGAAACGGCACCCCTCTGCTCTCTAAGATCAGGTACGGCACCCTAGACACCTGTCATCTGTCAAAGAAAAGCCAAGGAGGAAGAGGAGGAGGAAAAGGGCTCTTGTTTTGATCCAGGCAGAGGAACATCTACATAGCTAGCTGCTAGGTGGCCATGACTCTCAAGCCCGAGTTCTTGCTACCCTACCTGTCTCCTTTAAAGGTCCAGGCCACAGCCCAGGCAGTGGTGGTGCACACCTTTAATCCCAGCACTGGGAGGCAGAGACAGGTGGATGTCTGAGAGCTCGAGGCCAGCCTGGTCTACAAGAGCTAGTTCCAGGACAGGCTCCAAAGCTACAGAGAAACCCTGTCTCAAAAAAACCAAATAAAAAAATAAAATAAAATAAAGGTCCAGGCCACACAAGCAACTTCCCTTGTGGCTTAAAAAACACTACCCATCTCACAGGGAGCTAAAGTTTTCCATTTCTGTGAGGTGTATGGGGGTCCCCAGGTGTTCACAATGGATAGGGCAGGACTTAGCTGACCCATGGAGTATTCTGGCAAGACACTAACCAAGGGGCCCCAGAACTCTTGGTGGCATGGGGCTTGGGACAGAAGGCTGAGGTGCAGCTCAGAGGTGGCTAAGAGCAAGGGCGTGCATCTATAGCTCCCTCTGTGGCATGCCAGTCAGGAGGAGGGAAGCCAAAGGGAAAACTCCTAGTAGAAGGTGTAGCTTAGGCACAGATGAGTGTCTGGTCTTACAGCAACTCTGGCAAGTACAGAGCTGCCGCTGGCCCAGTGTGTTGGCAGACAGGACACGGTATCTCAGACTCCTTTCCTAGTAATGCTGGAGTGTCCTACTCTCCAGACAGAGATCTTAAGCAGAGTGTCTCCTAACAGCAGAAGTGCCCTGTCCCAATGCCCTTGGATTTTATGAGGTGCAATCTAATGTTTTGACAAATTTGGCTGCAATGAGCATACCCAGAGGGATAAAGCCAACTAAATAAAGGCCTGAGATGTTTCATAGTCACAAAGCAGTTTCCAGCTTCTCCATGCAGTGTCCCCTCCTCTAGCCTCTTAGAGCTTCTGTGGGCTAGGGAGATGACTTGGTTGGTAAAGTACCCGCTACTCAGGCACAATATATGTTCATTTCCCCAGCACCTATCTAAAAACCCAGTAAGCTGACATGTGTCTCTAATTTTAGCATCAAAAAGGCAGAGACAGGAGGATCCCTAGAGTTCACTAGCTGGTCAGCCTAGCCAAATCTGTGAGCTCCAGGTTCAGTGAGAGACCCCATCTCAAAGAATAGGAAGAGAGGACCGGAGAGAGGGCTCAGCAGTTAAATGCACTTGCTGCTCTTGCAGAAGACCTGGGTTCAGTTCCCAGCACCCACCTAGAGGTTCACAACACCTGTAACTTGAGTTCCAGGGAATATGATACCTTATTCTGACCTCTAAAGGCACCTAGGCATGTATGGTGTACATACACTCATGCAGGTAAAACATTCATACACATAAAATTAAAAAAGTAAATCTAAAAGAAATTAAAAGTGAGGAAGCCATCTGATGTTAACCTCTGGCCTTTACATGCACCCACATGCCCCGCTTCCTCTAAGAAAGTATGCTGGGTGGGCAAGACGGCATGGTGGGTAACTTGTTGCAGAGCCTGACAACATGAATCCAAGCCCTGGAATCCAGAGTCCCCGCTATGTTGTCTTCTGGCCTCCACTTGAATGTAACAGTATAATCCCACATGTGGGTGTGGACACACGGGACACAGAATAAATAGAATGGAAAGGAGGAAGGCTGAAAGGAAGTGAGCTCACACAAAAGCATTTTCAGAGCTCTGAAGATAGGGTAATACCTCTTGGCAAGAAGCCAGGCATAACAGAAATCTTTAATAAAAAAAAAAAAAAAGAAGCCAGGCATGGGCCTGCACTACGGGAGTCTACTGAAGCAGCATACTGGTCGCCATGACCTTGACACTGTAGCAAAACACCTGCCTCACCAGAATATCCCTTCTTCTGTCTTCCTTTGTTCTTCCTTCCTTTCCTTTTCCTCCTTCTTTCATTTTCTTTCTAATCCATGTTTGTATGGTTTGTCAAGACAGTTTCTCTGTGAAGCCCTGGTTGTTCTGGAACTCAACTCTATAGATCAGGCTGACTTCAAACTTAAGGATCTGCCTGCCTCTGCCTCCTGAGTGCTGGGATTAAAGGTGTGCGCCTCCACCACAATGCTCTTCTGCTAAGGAAAAGTCATACCTCCAACTCAGAAGCTTCTGTATTGCTATCTGGGCAGTATGACGGCCAGAGAGTTTAGGAAAGGAAAGATCTAGCTATTGAAGGCAATCACGTTTACCTAGAGGCTCCTCATTGCCTTCCTCTCTTCTCTGTAACTCCCTCAGTTTCTAGCAGTCCTAAATTCCAGGGCTGCCACAGGAAGGCCCTGAAGTAAGAACACTAATGGCTGCTTGCTCGCAGTCCTAAATTCCAGGGCTGCCACAGGAAGGCCCTGAAGTAAGAATACTAATGGCTGCTTGCTTGCGGTTTGGCTCCCTTGTTCCCCCAGCAGGGACTCCCTGGCTGAGTCCTTGCCCTAGCAGCACTAGGTGCCAGTTTTCTTTTTCTCTGAGCACTGGTTGGACCAGTAAAACTGGTCTTGCTTTCCCTAAATTTGAAAAAAATAATCTGGCAGGCAACTACTGGAGGCCTTCCAACCCTCCACTTGGGCCAAACCTCATAATAAGAAAAATACTACTTTCTATCTGCTTCATTTAAGAGGCTCTACTTTTTTTTTTTTTTTGGTGGTTAACTAAATTTCATCTTCCATAACTACCATAAATTTTATAGAAATTTCCTCAATTGTGCCTGCAGCAGTGGAAGGTGTGAATGAATGTGTACGCATTTTTGGTCTTCAGGGCAGTGACCAGGAGGCTCTAGGGCTTGCTTTCCAGTTCACGGCACTTACTCTCCCGTCTCCCGGCTCTCATTCTCCTACACAGAGCCTCACACACCACAGGCATGCACTCTACCCCTGAGCTGCATTCCCAGCCCTCTAGTTACTTACATTTTTTAAAAAAAGATTTATTTTATTATTTTGTGTGTTTTATGAGCATGTATGTCTATGTACCACATGTGTGCCTGGGGTCCAAGGAGGTAGTGAACCTCCATGTGAGTGCTGAGAAGCAAGCCCGGTCCTTTGCCAACAACAAGTACTCTTAACCACTAACCAGGCTCTGCAGACAAGAAAACAGAACTTCACCACCACCCAAGAAAGCTTCACATCGCCCCTTTCCAGAGAGAGCATGAGCTCATGGCTTACAGCCACAGATTCCCTCCTTACTTTCTCTTTTAGAACTTGTATCCTAAAGATTTATTCAAGTGTATAGGTGTTTTACCTGTATGTACGTCTATGTACAGACCACAGGTGTTCCTGGTGCTTGTGGGAATGAGAAGCAATTAGAACCTCTGGAGCTGGAGTTACAGATGTCTATGACCTGGCACATGAGTCCTGGGAACTGAAGTCAGGTCCCCAGGAAAAGCAGCCAAGCTCCTAACTAAGGAGCTAAGCCATCTTTTTGGACTCACTTTTTTTTTTTTTTTTTTTGTTAAAGTAGATAAGTAGATTGGGGTGATGAGAAACTAGGTAGAATATGTTACCAGTAAAATCAAAGTAAGCCCAGAGTTCTTGCCTTCGAAGCTTTGGCCTAAGGACCCAAGAGTTCATGTTTTGTCTGAATTCAAAACATTTACTAGGGGTTGCAGTCATACACAAACCCAGGTAGCAAACACTGCCCCCCAAGCGCCCGACTGTTTCTCTGTGCATCCTTGACTGTCCTGGAACCCAGAGATCCACCTGCATCTGCCTCCAGAGTGCTGGGATTAAAGGCGAGAGGCACCACACCCAGCCCCAAACACTGTTCTCTTACATGAACAAAATGAAGACTGAGGGCTGGAGAGATGGCTCAGAGGTTAAGAGTACTGGCTGCTCTTCTAAAGGTCCTGAGTTCAACTCCCAGCAACCACATGGTGGCTCACAACCATCCAAGATGAGATCTAATGCCCTCTTCCAGCCTGCAGGCATATATAACACTGTATACATAATAAATAAATATTTTTAAAAAATGAAGACTGAAATGAACAAAAATGAAGACTGAACATGACATGCTCACGCTGCCACAGCCTCCTTTCTCCATCCGTCCTGTGCACAGGATAAACTACTCACAGGGCTGGAGTGTCTGGCCTCCCTATCTCTGGCAGGAAAAGACTGGCTCTTAAAGACAACCCTGAACCGCCTGTATCTCACAGACAGGGGAGGAGGCTTCTAATGTAAAGGATAAAGGAAAACCAAGGATCAGAGGGAGAACCACAGTGGCGCTGTCTCAGATGGCCAGTCTTCCGTTCCTCTAAGGCAATGGTTTTCAACACATGGGCCCAAAGACCCTTTCACATAGCAGAAATCTTACATATCAGACATTTACATTATGATTCTTAACAGTATCAAAATTACAGTTATAAGGTAGAAACGAAAATAATTTAACTGTGTGGGGGTGGTCACCACAACACGAGAAATGATATTAAAACAATGGCAACACAAGGAAGGTTGAGAACCACTGCTCTAAGGGGCTTCCCCGGTTGCTGGTGAGGACAGACCAGTCACTAAGTGATGGATGGTACAGGAAGACCTGGGTACTCTGGGAAATAAGCTGGAGATCACATAAGCATGTGAGGTGACTTTGTTTTAAGTAATCCTGACGGCACTTTGTCTGCCACAGACTTTATTACAAAGTTCTCCTCAATGACTCTAAAAGCCAAGTTCCCTCAGGCCAACACCCCTGTGAAGATTCTTTGTCTTATGACAGCAAAGGCAGTGTCTACAGAGAGCTCTCATTTTTTTGTCACAGGACAAAATAGTCTTCATAAGGTCTCAACACATGTAGGACAGAGTGAACACAGTACTTGAGGCTATGACTGCAGCACGCTATGAGATGCGGGGAAAAGCCCTCTCCCTCCATGGTCCCAGGCGAAGATGGGTAACGGGACAAAGCTGAGCATGAGCAGGGGAAGGCTAAAGAAACAGAACAGGAACAGGGCTGTCACAGAGAAAAGGAAAGGCTGTCTGGGAAGAAAGACAGGGCCACAGCCTGCCTTGGAGCTGACCTTCAGGAATGTCCAGGTCTTCAGGCTGCATGTACCAAGACATACAACGTGCCATTCTTTGGCCAGCAAGTTCTTTTTTTTTTTTTTTGGTTTTTCGAGACAGGGTTTCTCTGTGGTTTTGGAGCCTTGTCCTGGAACTAGCTCTTGTAGATCAGGCTGGTCTCGAACTCACAGAGATCCGCCTGCCTCTCCGTCAAGTGCTGGGATTAAAGGCGTGCGCTACCACTGCCCAGCTGGCCAGCAAGTTCTTATAAGAACAAAATCTTGTTGGAAAATCTAAAATTGACAAACTATAATGGGGTGTGTGTGTGATAAAATAGAACCCGGGGCCTTGTGCATGCCTGGAACCATTCTACCACTGAGCTATAGCTCTAGTCCTTGAGATTTTTGAGGAGAAACACAATCCTCAAAAAATGCTGAGAGCATTCTATAGTGGTATATTATTTGTGTTTTAATAAATAGAGCTTACTTGAAGATCAGAGTGTAAGGCAGCCACACTAGCCTGGCAGTGGTGGTGCACGCCTTTAATCCCAGCACTAGAGAAGAATATGAAATGGGAGGAACCAGCTCTTACACTCAGTCTCATTCTGAAGATTCACAGAGGCAGGGTTGCCCATTTTTCAGTGTGAGGTAGAGGTAAGAGCCAGTGGCTGGCCGCTCTGCTTTTCTGTTCTTTAGCTTGAACCCCAATATCTGTCTCTGAGTTTTTATTATTCATGCTACATCTGCCTTCTCACCACTACATCCCTGAGGGACCTGGCTTCCTGGGCCACTCCTCAGCACCCCAACTTACAACCAAGGCTCCTGAAACAGCAGGTTCCCCACTACCACACAGATATCCGGGCTGAAAGAAAACTATAGAGTCCCCTCACCTGGAGGCTATGCCCCCTACTATTCAACTTATCTTGACATCAGGAAGCAGACTAGACAGACAACCCTTACCATTGTAGGAGAGGCGGGGCTTGCTCAGACACATTATAAAGTGCATTTCCATCTCATCAGAAGCCACAGACTTGGAGCAAATGGGGCACTTGAAACCTGAAAGAGAGGAAACCAGCATGAAATATTTCTCCAAATCCAGATATCCATAGTCCGTATGGACATGATCAACCACAGCAACTATGTGGGGTCAGTGCTCTGGACAGAGCCAAAACCAATTTTTCCTTCACTAATTCCTAAGATTTTTTCCCCTTGTTAAAATTTTACTGATATTTATTGAACTCTACATTTTTCTCTGCTCCCTCCCTGCATCTCCCCTTTCCCCATTCAAGCCTCCCCCAAGGTTCCCAAGATTTACTCAGGAGATCTTGTCTTTTCCTACTTTCTACTTCCCACATAGATTAGATCTATGTGAGTCTCTCTTAGTGTCTTCATTGTTGTCTAAGTTCTCTGGGATTGTGGTTTGTAGGCTGGCTTTCTTTGCTTTATGTTTAAAAACCACACTAGCCTGGCAGTGGTGGCACACACCTTTAATCCCAGCAGCCACACTAGATAGCCACAGAAACTGGGCAGTGGTGGTGCACACCTTTAATTAGGAAGGTTGTTTCCTAATTTTCTGAGAAATCACCACACTGACATCCAAAGGGGCTGTACCAGCTTGCATTCCCACCAGCAATGCAGAAGTGTTCCCTTTTCCCCACAACCTCCCCAGCATAAGTTGTCATCAGTGTTTTTGATCTTGGCCATTCTTTCAGGTGTAAGATGGAATCTCAGAGTTGTTTTGGGTTGCATTTCTCTGATGACTAAGGGTGTTGAACATTTCCTTAAGTGTCTTTCAGCCATTTTAGATTCCTCTGTTCAGAGTTCTCTGTTTAGGTCTGTACTCCATTTTTTTTTATTGAATTATGTGATCTTTTGGTGTCCAATTTCTTGAGTTCTTTGTATATTTTGGAGATCAGCCCTCTGTCTGATGTGGGGTTAATGATGATCTTTTCCCATTCTGTAGGTTGTTGTTTTGTCTTGTTGACTGTGTCCTTTGCTTTACAGAAGCTTTTCAGTTTCAGGAAGTCTCATTTATTAATTGTTTCTCTCAGTGTCTGTGCTGCTGGGGTTCTATTTAGGAAGTGGTTCCCTGTGCCAATGTGTTCAAGTGTACTTCTCACTTTCTCTTATATAAGGTTTAGTGTGGCTGGCTTTATGCTGAGAGGTCTTTGATCCATTTGGACTTGAGTTTTGTACATGGTGATAGATATGGGTCTATTTTCATTCTTCTACATATTGATATCCAGTTATGTCAGCACCACTTGTTAAATATGCTTTTTTTTTGCATTTGATATTTTTTGCTTCTTTATCAAAGATCAGGTACTTGAAGATGTGTGGATTGATATCTGGGTCTTCTACTCGGTTCCATTGGTCCTCCTGTCTGTTCTTATGCCAATACTAAGCTATTTTCAGTACTGTAGCTCTGTAGTAGAGTTTGAAGTCAGGGACTGTGATGCTCTCCAGACGTTCTTTTATTGTACAGGTTTGTTTTGGCTATCCTGGGTTTTTTGCTTTTCCATATGAATTTGAGTACCGTTCTTTCGAGGTCTTTGAAGAATTTTGCTAGGATTTTGATGGGCATTGTGTTCAATCTGTAGTCCCTGAGATTTTTTCCTTTCCCCGTAGCCTTCAACTTTCACTAGGGTTCTTTTTCTACCACACAGCATTTAGCAGAGCTTCCTGACTTGAGTTTGATATTCTTTTAGACTCTTTCCAATGAGGCCTAGCAGACAAGGTCAGGGAAGCAGCCAGCGAACGCAGCTGAATAATCCTTAAATAAGAGAGCTTCTCAGCCTGCCATTGTCACTGCTGTCGCCGTAATTCATTCCTCCGGTCACCTGCCCTTGGGGAGCACCTTCACCCCTCACTAAAGAGTCCTTGGCCTCCCTTGAAACGAAGGCAGCTATGTCCTTTACCAATATGTGAGCAGGTGGGGGAAGAAGGGTGCAGCTCTTCAACATGGTCCTAAACACTACTAAATAAAGCAGCTGCTCTCAATGCAGATGAACACAGGGCACTATAATCTGCTATTTTATTCCTAGGCAATCTGGACTGTTATACACCAAAGGGTTTCCTCAACACTCTAAAAGTACTGGTAAATTCTGGCTGAGAATCTTCTCAGTGGGCTGGAGGGATGGCCCATCCGTTAAAAGCTAGGTTCACAACCAAAAATATAAGAGAATCTTCTGAGATAAACGACAATTAAGCAAAGCTAACTCCCCCTCCCACATCCACAGTTTATTCTCCGCCCCCAGCATGTTAATGCACTGATGAATATGCCCAGTAGTAAGACAGATGAACTGTTATTATATCAGTATTTTCTATTTTATATTATTGAACAATTTCGAAGAGATTAATTCTTTGAATGCAAATTCTACCACAGAACCACCAACTTTGAATAGTTATTGATTTGTCTGCATCCATTTGTATATATCACAAATACCATAGGCTATCAAAGCTTCTTTCTTTGGTAACAATGACTATGTTTTTATGGGTCCCCCTCGCCCCCAGCCAGGGTTTCTCTGTGTACCTCTGTAGACCAGGCTGGCCTTGAACTCACAAAGATCCACCTACCTCTCTGTCCCCAGTGCTGGGATTAAAGGCGTGTCCTACCCCTGCCCAGCTGTAACAATGACTCTTACCGGGCCTGAACGTGCCAACACAACATAATACATCTAATTACTGTTGCAGATCTCACTCTTCCATTAGTTTTCAGTTAGAATTACCATGGTTTGATGTTGATAAAGACCATCTACAATATTTACTTTTGAAATTTTGTATGCGTTTTGCTTGTATATATGTATGCCTGGTCCACAGGGGTCAGAAGAGGGCATCTGATTCCCTGGAACTGAAGTTACAGATGGTTGTGAGCTACCATATGGGTTCTGGGAACCAAACCTGGTCTTCTGCAAGAGCAGCCAGTGCTATTAAACCACTAAGCCTACTCCCAATACCTTGCCTTTTTTTGAGACAGGGCCTCACTGTAGTCCCAGCTCATGTGGAACTTGCTATGTAGACCGGGCTGGCCTTGAACTCACAGATCTGCCTGCCTCTGTCTCCCCGGAAACATTATTAAAGAAACAGCTAAAAGGCCAAGCATTTAAACACGCAGCCGTGAATCCCCAGCGTCCCTCACATGATGCCTTGCTAATCTGTATGGAAAGCTGTGACTCGGGTGAAGCGGCACGGAAACAGGAAACAAGTCATACAGGTTCTTACTTGAAATCTTCAAATACTTTCCTCAGTGATAATGCAAAAAGCCAGGTAGTGGTGGTGCACATACCTTTAATCCCAGCACTGAGGAGACAGAGGTAGGTGGATCTCTTTGAATAAAGAAATCAGCCTGGTCTACAGAGCAAGTTCCAGGACTAGAGAGAAACTCTGTCTCTATCCCCCTTCCCCGAAAAAGAAAAAAAAAAAAGAAAAGCCATGTGCCATCACAGGCAGTAGTGACAATGCTACAGGACTAAACAGGAGACGAGGCATTCAGCTAACTACAGCCGATGTGGAGTCCATGGCATAGGCCCTCTTCCCTAAAAATTCTCAGCATCTAAACACCTCACCTGAGGTCTTAGAAACAGTACAATATCTGCCCTCTGCACAGTTACAAGTCCATAAGTAACAAAACCCAGAAGATCATTAGAAGCTTGAGATAGGAGTGTGCTATACCTAGTTTTTCTAACAGAAGTAGGCTGCTTTTGTTGTTTTTTCGAGACAGGGTTTCTCTGTGTAACAGTCCTGGCTGCCTTGGAATTCGCTGTGTAGACCAGGCTGGCCTTCCAAGTGCTGGGATTACACATGTGCCACCACGCCCGGCATCAGGCTGCTTGTTTTTTAAACCGGATTAGAAACGTGCAGATCCAGTGTCATACGCAATGGAGAGATGGGAATAAACCTGAGTCTCAGAATAAAGACACTCATTGCCAGCCTAAACTCTTGTGTGTTTACAAAAGGTTTTCTGATGCTTCCAACTCAAAAGAGCAAGGTTTCTTAAGAATTCCAATGGCCCAGAGAATACTTGTTTGCTGCACTCCCTGCTACCACTGTGTGCAGGCTGAGGGATGGGGCTGTAGTGGCACGGAAGGAGGAGCTCCAGAGCAGCCTCCCAACTGCAGCCTGAGCACGGACACAGACTATGCAAGGATCTGTTACTAGACAAAGTTTGCACTTTCCATGCCGTATTCCCCCAGCATTTCTGAGAAGAATCAGGTGATGCCTGAAACAGCATCACAACAGTCCTGTATCTGAGTGAAGGAGAAGGGGTGAAGTTATCACTGAGATATTGGCAAGCAGGACACTCAGCAACAGACGAAAGGCTGAGACTCTTGGGTTTAGAGCAATCTCTTCATTATACTGAAGAGGGAACAGGCCCCAGAAAGGCCTTGGAGCAAGCACTGTGAGCTCACAGTAGAGCTGAGATTACACTGGGTCTTCTTAGGTCTCAGTCCAAAGTTCTTTCCATCAGGGAAGAAAACTGGCCTTTTTCTCCCTGGGATTTTGAGAAAGAGGTGAGGTGGGAACCATTACCTCTGGTAAATGAAGAGTAGTGTGGTAGGGAGAATCGCGTCTTAACTAAAGTAGAGTCCGTGCCTCTCAGTGTTTTTGTTTTATTTTACAAGTTCCATGAAGTAATTAGGGACAATTTTTGTGCAAGCAGAGAATGACAAGATGACAAGGGTTTTCTAGACTCATGACCTTGGCAAGTAATATATCCCTCACTGGCCCCCAGTTTTATTAGTGGGAAAAAAATGGAGGAATTCATCTCATGTTTGCAAAGACTGAACGAGATAACATCATCATCAGGCCTAGAGCAATAAATGATGAGGAAAGAAGAGAGGGCTAGTTAGACCAAGACTAAGTAGATGCACTCAGAGACAAGAAGGGCACAGCTGCACAGATTCTGCTGGGTCCCACCACTGGAACTTTCCATCCTTCCAAAGTGGGAACAAGTCTCCCCATGCAATATAATAGGTAAATGGTATTCTGCCCTTACTGAGTCATTGCTAAGGACGGCCACTGTGCTTTACACAGCTTCTTATTTATCATACAGTGTAAGTACTACCAGCAGGCAGGTACTATATTAACTCTATTTCATAGGAACACAGGGAAGTTCAAAGGCTCAAGTAACTTGTTCAACATTAACAGAGCCAGAAAGGGAGAGCTGACAGCCACAAGTCTGGCCACAAGTCAGCACCCTGCTGTACCAAACGGTTTAGCAGTGAACCCAACATAGACATAGGTTTTCAAATCACTTCCAAGTTTTCTGCAATGCCCCCCAGCCATGTTTCTAGATAATCCCTAAACATGTATAATAATTTTTCTAGGAATTCTGTCAATGTAGAAGGTGAGCATCCCAGAATCCAGCACTCTACTTGGCACAAAGCCTGCAGCACCAGCTGTAAAGCACTGAGTTTGCATATTACCTTTCCAATGAAAATAAAGGGCAAAAGGAAGGGGGGAGAAGAAAATGGGGAGCTGAGGGGGAAAAGCCAATGTCCCCACCTTCTTTCCTGAAAGGTCATCCGATGATCAAGACGGATTCTACCACTTTACTGCCCCAATCTTTTCTTGTATCTGTCCACTCCTGGTTCAGCATCAACACCCTATGGAATGACAAATACTGATATTTATGAACTATCTGAAGGGTGGAATTTCTTGAAAATCTTTTTCCCGTTTTGGAAGAAGTCCACACTGAATGAAAGTCAGCCTGGCAAACCAAGATAAACCAAAAGTCTGCAGAGGTGACTAAGCCACATCACTGTCTCAGAACCACTCAGAGGTCTCAGCAGTGCGTCAGAGTGGCTAAAAGCTTTACTTTCCTTCCAGAGAAAACCACAGGTGGTCTCTTCAAGATGCTCCCCAAGTGCTCCTGAAGCAGTCACCTGGCACACCTGGAGGTAAGTGGTGCCACCTTTGCTACTGACACTAGTTAAGTTTGTTGACTAAGTAACTTGTCTCCAGTCAGTGCACTGAGCAGAGGTTGTGACCTGTTCCGCTCATGTTTCAGATGAGGAAGGAGTACATTAATGTGCATTGGTCCAATTCTGTGCTTGGTGGCTCTATCATGCAAATATTGCTACAAGATTTAATCAAGAGTAACCAACAGGGGCTGGAGAGATGGCTCAGTGGTTAAGAGCATTGCCTGCTCTTCCAAAGGTCATGAGTTCAATTCCCGGCAACCACATGGTGGCTCACAGTCATCTGTAATGAAGTCTGCTGCCCTCTTCTGGTCTGCAGACATACACGCAGACAGAATATTGTATACTGTATACATAATAATAAATAAATATTAAAAAAAAAGAGTAGGGGCTGGAGAGGTGGCTCAGAGGTTGAGAGCACTGACTGCTCTTCCAGAGGTCCTGAGTTCAATTTCCAGCAACCACGTGGTGGCTCACAGTCATCTATGGTGAGATCTGGTGCCCTCTTCTGGCATGAAAACATGTATGGAAGGAATGTTGTATACATAATAAATAAATAAATCTTAAAAAAAAAAAAGAGTAACCAACAGAAGACATAATGAAGATCCAATTTCTCTCCTTTCTCAACCAGAAAAGCAAAGGGAACTGATCCTCCAGAGCCCAGCTGCTTTCTTTCTACGAGTATCCAGTTTAAGGGGGAATCCTTATCAGTAATCTATCAGAGACTCAAGCCAAGAGAAGGTTAAGTCTGTACTGTGCCAGGTCAGCCCACTCACAATGTCAGGTTAGGACCACTGGCAGGTGATCCAAGAGTGACCTCAAGAAAGATCAGAGTCACGTAATTAAAAAGCTTCTTCCTGGGGCAGGCTAATCTGGCTTTTCAGTCTGACGACAGCACCAGACTAAGTAACTGGTCCCAGAGCGTTCCCAACCCACCTCCCAAATATTCTACAATGTAAGTTTTAAGAATCTCCATGCTAGCCGGGCAGCAGTGGTGCCCGGGTAGTGCACGCTTTTAATCCCAACACTTAGGAGGAAGAGGAAGGCAGATCTCTGTGAGTTCAAGACCAGCCTGGTCTACCAGTGCAAGTTCCAGGACAGCTAGACAGCTAGGGCTGATACATAGGGAAACCCTGTCTCGAAAAACGAAACAAAAACAACAAAACAAAAAACCATGCTCTGGGCACAGATGTACTTCTTATTTTCCCAACTGGAACCTTCTCCTTTAAGACCTGATTTCCTAGCAGGACCAAGAGCTGGCTGCTTGTTGCTCCAGTTTCTCTCCCCACTCTCCCGATGCCGATGCGCTATTTTAATGGCTGCCCCAGTTCTGCCTGTCTTTGGGATCACCTAAAGGTGGAGTAATCAAAAGAAGCAACCAGAGTGAAGGGAGCTGCATATCTGAGAGGGGCCTCCTAGCAGTACAATGGAATGATGTGGCGGCGCTCAGCTGGGAGCTCTGGGGTACCACCCCAATTCTTCCTACCAGGCAGTCTCAGATGCCATCATCTGGCCACATACTGCGATGTTTATTGACAATAAAACAGGACTTGGCTACAGAAGCTTACTAAGTGGGATGTATTATAAACAGGTGACAAAGATACCATATGGGGGACACTCCAAACATTTCTCTCTCTCTCTCTCTCTCTTTTTTTTTTTTTTACTTTTTTGATTTTTTGAGACAGGGTTTGTCTATCTATGTGGCTCTGGCTGTCCTGGATGGAACTCGCTCAGTAGATCAAGCTGGCCTTGAACTCAGAGATCTGTCTGTCTCTCTGCCTCCTGAGTGCTGGGATTAAAGATGTGCACCACCACCACCCCGGCCACTCCAAACACTTCTATACCATAGGTTCTACATTCTTCAAGCACAAAGACATATATGTATATTTTCTCTCCACACTTCTCCCCTTCAAAAACCCAATGCACAATATATCACCTGATGAGATGAAGTACGCGTTATGCCTCCCGAAGAGTATTCGGAGCACAAAAAGGCCCAGAAGTTCTAATTCCTTTCTCTTTCATTAACTCTCTTCTGGACATGGCCTCTGCAGTTCTCTTCCAGAGCCAAGGGGCAGCCCACCATGTGTGGGGACAGGTGTGCATGCGTGCGTGCACACGCGTGTGTGTGAGAACATAACTGGGTGATGGGGTCCCCAGATATTTGGCTAAGATATTCCTGGGTGTTTCTGGCAGTGTGTCTGCAGAAACACTGCCACCAGGCTGGGTAGACTACAGAGCAGACTGCCCTCCCAGTGCTGCAGGTAGGTCTCATACAATCTGCTGAGGGCCTGAACACAATAAAAAGGTGAAAGAAGTGAGATCTCCATTCTCAGTCTGTCTGACCGCTCCATGGGACACAGACTGCTGCCCTGGACCGAGACTGACACTACTGCCCTTCCTGTAAACACCACGGGGGGGGGGGGCAAAGAAACACCACAACCGGCTTTCCTGACTTCCAGTTTGCAGACAAGTGACTATAGGATCCCTCAGCTTCACAAGTCATACCAATTCCTATTAAAAAAAAAACTCTTCACATACACACATATGCATGTATGTGTGTGCACAGTTTTTATTTCCTTGGAGAACCATAATAAATTTGTGTCCATTAAAAATGTCAAATAATAAAACTGACATCAACCAAATGTCAGTGAGGATTTGGAACATCTGTAACATGAAATAACAGATGACAGCTATTTGTAAAGAGGTAGGCTTGTTTCTTACAAAACACCCCCAGCCTATGATCCCAGCACTCGAGATGCAGAGGCAGGCGGATCTCTGTGAGTTCCAGGTCAGCCTGGTCTATAAGGGCTAGTTCCAGGACAGGTTCCAAAGCTACAGAGAAACCCTGTCTTGAAAAACCACAAACAACAACAACAAAACAACAACTGGAAACAGCCTAACTGTCCATTAACAGAATAGATAAAAATACTGAGATATACGCACAGATCACAACGGGAAAATCACTCCATAGTAACAGCTAATGATGATACATGCAAATGAGTGGACATTAAAAACATGTTCAGTGAAGGTTACTAGGACACACAATATGACTAGAGGAAATTTTAGAACAACAAAACTAACGGATTGTGAGTAGAATCAGAATAGTGGCTGTCTCTGAGGGACAGGAGCTGGGACAGAGGTTGACAGAGAGGGTAATTTGAGAATTTCCCTGGGTAATGATGATCTTCTACATTAAGAGGACGGTTTGGCTGTACATGTATATGCATCTGTCAAATTTATCAAATATAAACTTTAGATTTGAGATTTCATTATTTCATAATTTTACCTGAATTACAAAAATTTGCACTAGGTGTGATGATGGCACTTAGGAAGTGGAGGCAGGAGGATCAAAAATTTAAAGGTCATCTTCAGACACACAGTAAGTTTGAGGCCAGCCTGTGCTATATGAGACTCTGACCCCCGCCCCCCAGAAAAGGGCTAAACTGCAGTAGACGACATGTCATTGACACTAGAAGTTTAGGTGGCTACATTAAAATGAAGTACATAACGGTAGCTGATGGACTAACATTTCTCAGAATTGCTGTAAGCTGTTTTTCATAATGAAGCACTAGATAAAGGGCCAGGCTATTGATATGAAGAGGAAGATGAAGGGTGAATTTAGAAAGCAGACTTCCAGGAGAGAAGTAACAACTGAGCAGAGATGTGAATGTTTCAAAAGAACAAGAGGGGTGGGGAAAACGGTTCAGTCGACAAAGCACACGAGGACCTGAGTTCAAGTTCCTAGCACCATGTAAAAAGTCAGGCATGGTGGTATACACCAGTAATCTCATCCACGGGGAAGCAGAGACAGGAAGCTTCTTGGGGTTTCCTGCTCATCTGGTCTAGCCAATTGCTGAACTCCAAGGTCAGTAAGAGACAGGGTGGTGGTGGAGCATGCCTTTGATCCCAGCACCAGGGAAGCAGAGCAAGGTGGGTCTTTGTGAGTTCCAGGACAGCCTGATCCTCAGAGTGAGTTCTAGCTAGGACTACACAGAGAAGCCTTATCTCAGGGAGGAAAAAAGAAGAAAAGACTCTGCCTCAAAATGAGGTGGCGAAGACCGTGAAGAAAACACCTGGAATAACCTCTGGCTGCCACACGCACCCACACACATGTGCATCCACACAGGCACGCACACCTTGACAGCAAGAGCAAAGCCTCTTGGCATGTTAAGGACAAAGACAGTGGGGAAGAGGAGAGCACACACTTTGAATCCTTACACAAGCTCAAAGCCCTTTCTTTTCCTCTGAGTACAAGTTTCTTTTGTGTTCCTTGAATCCCTGGTTTACAGAAGAAATTTTACCATTTTCTAGTTTCCAGGTGTTGCAAACAGGCAATCTGAGGGTCAATTTAATTCTTTTTCTTTTGTAAATAATTTGTTAATTTGGCTTGAAACTTGAAAGGTTTTTCTTTTCACCCTAAGATTCAGAAATGTTACCAGGTATGCTTAGGCATGTCTTTCCCATCATTTTCCCTTTCTTCCAACATGCAGGCTCCAGTCTTTCTTTAGGTAGATTTTCGATCCTTTCTTTCTCTAGTGGTAAGTCCTGAATGCTTCCTGCCGCTCAATTATTTCTAGCTTTCCACTAGGGAGTATCACTAAACTTACTTATTCCCCTTGAATTTAGAACTCACCATGTAGACCAGACTGGCCTCGAACTCATGGAACTCTACCTGCCTCTGCCTCCCAAGTGCTGGAATGAAAGGTTTGTGCCAGTTCACCAGGATGAACACCAATTTTTTGGGTTGCTAAATTTTGAGAAGTATATGCAAAGAATATATGAAAAATACATATTTAAACAAATTACCAGCTCAATCACATACTCAGTAAAGTTATTCTTTCTTCTTGTTCACTCGCTGCAAACCAGGACAGGTTCAGTGAAGACATCTACAGCTGGAAGCAAAGGGAACAGTGTGCACTAAGGAATCAGGGGCTCCAACCCATCCTGCTACACAAGTCCAGGCTCCCCAGCAGCATGCCAGCCAGATGGAGATAAGAAAAGCACCGGCCAGAAGCAGGAGCTCAGGCTACTCACTGCTTCACACCTCTTTCCTTTTAATCCACTTCTTTTAGTGGTAAGAGGGCTACTTAGCAGGGACAGGATGGTAGATGGGGACAAGAATGTGATGACCCCAGCCTGATCGGCACAAGAAAATTAGCCTGAACGTGAAACCAAGTTTTCAATGACCGGGCAAAGATGAACATTGATTTATTATCTGTTGCCTGGCCACCATGCTTGGACAAGTTTATAAGCATCCCAACCACCACACAAAAAAATGTAGGTGTAAGGTCTCCAGCGGGAGCTTTTGGTTTGCATTTTGGAGATGTCTTATATAAAGAATGGATTTTAACCATCTGTTGAAAATGGAAGCTTGTTCAGTATCCAAAGGATCAAGCTAGAACTGTTAGTTCCCAGATATCAGGGATTACCTAAAGTCTAGGCAATTAAGACGGATAAATCTAGCCATAACATGCTTATTTAGCTGAGTACCATGTTCTACTTTCACCCACATCTCCTGTGTCAATTTCAATATCTAACATGTCATATACCTGTTCCTCGGACCCAATAATCCTGATCACCACTAGTGTGGACTTTCTAGTGTTCTCTTCAAGAACAGATGAACGCCCTAACTTTTTCCTCATGGCATCAGTTACAGGAAGCAAGTACAATAACCACTCTTAACCTCTAAGTCATCTCTCCTATAGATAGAGCCTGAAGCAGTTGGTAGACTTTAATTCTAGCATTCAAAGAGGCAGAGGCAGGTGGCAAGAGTTCAGGATCAACCTTGGTTTACATAGTGAGTTTCAGAATAGTTAGGGCTATATAGTGAGACCCTAAGTTTTAGGTTTTTTTTATTGTTGTGAAGAGACACCATGACCGTGACAACTCTTATAAAGAAAATATTTAGTTGGGGTGGCTCGCTTACAGTTCAGAGGTTCAGCCCATTATCATCATGATGCGGAGCAGGCAGACATGGTGCTGCAGGAACTGAGAGTTCTACATCTTGCAGGCAACAGGAAGTGGACTGACTCACGGGGTTGGGTAGTGGTGGTGATGGTGCTTCCTGAACATGGGAAACCTCAAAGCCCACCCGCACAGTGGCACACTTCTTCCAGCAAGGCCACACCCACTCCAACAAAGCCACACCTCCTAACAGTGCCACTCCCATGAGCTTATGGAGACAATTACATTCAAACTAGCATTCCCTATCTACAAACAAAAACAAATAAGAATGAAGAAAAGCTGGTGTCTAAGTAAACAGGGCAATTATCAGTACCAAAAACTTGTGGGTCGTCACTATATCATAAGAGAAAGGAGTGTCCAGGGACAGTGCAGGGCCAGGCACTGATGGCGGAAACAGTCGCAAAGTAGCAACAATCCTCGGCAAACCTACAAAGGAAATAGGGCTGGCCTTGGGACTGCCTTGTGGCAGGCTTTTTTCTCCACCAACTAAAGACTGGGTTGTAAGTCCTCAGGCTCTTTAATGATATAGTTAAAATCCTAATACTCAATTAGCTTCCCCCCACCCCAGATCTGAATTCTGTTTGTTTTTTTTTTTTTAATGATTTATTTAACTTTACTTTGCTTACGTTGATGTGAAGGTGTCAGATCTCGTGGAACTGCATTTTCAGACAGTTGTGAGCTGCCATGTGGGTACTGGGAATTGAACCCGGGTCCTCTGGAAGAGCAGTCAATGCTCTTAACCGCTGAGCCATCTCTCCAGCCCCCTCTTTTTTGGTTTTTGAGTCATTTATTATATGTATATGGGTGTTTTGCCTGAATATATATCTGCATATCACATGTAGGAGTTACAGACAGTTGTGGGTTACCATGTGGGTGCTGGGAATCAAACCCAGGTCCTCTAGAAGAGGAGTTGGTACTCTTAACCTCTAAGCCATCTCTCCTGCTCCCAACTTTCCTTTCTTTTAAAAAAGGGAGAGAATGAGTATGAAAGTGTTTGGAGAAGAAAAAGTCCGTGAAGAGAGAGAAAAAGACAAAGGGGAAGAATGATACCAAGAATCCAGACTGCACCTATTTCTGGAATTCTAAAGGCACTGCCCAGCCCCTGACCTGATTGGAATTTTTCAATGACGAGAGGAAAAAGTGCTTGACTATATATATTACCAGATTATGATTAGTATGACTTACCGGCAAATGGCCATGATATTTAACTGCTCATATCGAATAAAGCTATTTGTTTGCATTGTGCAGCTTAACATCTGCTAATATCAGTGGTCTTGGCCTTCACATCACTGCAAGTCCACTAGAAGGTTCTTCTGAGGTACTTATAATCCCAGATTGTAAAATATATGTTGGTTACATTCATGTCTCAAAAACAATCAGCTCAAGCTTGGCCCTGGCGCACAGTAACAAGGAAGATTTGGAGTCTTGCTTGTATTCAGCCCTGGCCCCTTCTCATTGGCACATCCTCTTCTCAGTTGTACTTATGGACTAGAGAACATGGAGGCAGATACTAGGACATAGTCCAAGGGCCGATACTAGGACATAGTCCAAGGGCCACACTGTGTTTTGAAATGGCACCTGAAGAGAAAGATGCCAGAAGACTAGGATGGAGTTTTCTGAAGGCACAGGGCAGCATTCAGCTCTACCAAAGGGAGTATTGGTGTCCGAAAAGTCTTTGCTTTTTAGTCAGTACAATAGGTACTGACTAAAGGGTCAAAGGAATTTCCTAGAGTCTCTGGACACAGCACAAATAAAAAGGACCTCCAATTCTAAGATCCCTAAAATAGTATGTGATCTCTACTGAGCCATGCAAAGCGCAAAGCATAGTATTTCATTGTTTTTCTTCTCTGGCTCAGATTCCTTGACTCTGGTGGATAAGAATGAGGAAGTCGAGGGTGGGAACAAAGAGGCTGGAAGAAAAGGCTCCAACATGATAGCGGGAACAGGAGGACATCTCATAAATCTTTACTGTGACAACAGAGCCAAGGTTAAGAAAGTTAAGGACCTCCTAATGGTAACAAATCTGTCTGGCAAGCAAAAGGTCTGTAGCAGAATGTCAGCACAACTCTGTGGACATTAATACTATGTCAGTATGCAGCCTGAGTACCGGACCTTTCACTCACAAATGCTTACAAAATGAGAGGACCACAGAACTGCAAATTCCTTCTTCACTTTGACATTTTGCCTCAAAGACTATTTTTATATTGGTTTTAACATTTCCTCATTTCCAGTCAGCACATCAATTTCCCAGAAGATTGGCTTCAAGAACATAAATATTGACAAATACTGCTTATTGAAATGTGTGGAAAGAATTAAAAAGCAAGCACCCAGAGAACAGAACAGAAAAATACAGATCTAGATTCAACACTTTAGAATTCTTATGCTTTCTCTTCTACTCAAGAGAAATGAAGTCAACATCAGGGCACTTCACCTCCCAAACTGTCTGCAGTGGTGCATGTGTGTGTGTGTGTGTGTGCTGTGTGTGTACGTGGGGGCCAGAGGCAAGTCTCAGGTATCATTTCTCAGGCGCTGCCGACCTTTTATTTTTTTGAGACAGTGCCTCTCACTGGCCTAAAACTTGTCAAGTGAGCTAGGCTGGCTAGCCAGTGATTCCCAGTGATCTGTCTATTTACTGCTTCTCCAGCTCTGGTATTAAAAGTATGCACCACTAAGCCCAATCTTTTTTATGTATGTTTTGGAGACTCAATTTAGGTCCTCCCGGCAAGCATTTTACTGACTGAACTACCTCAGCTGTAAATCAGGAGTGCTTTTACTAACCTAACCATTAAATTACAACATATGTGTACACATTTATACAATGTGTGGTGGGCAGAATAATGGTCCTACAAAAACATCCACATTCCAATCCCAAAACATGTTGTGAATGTTACCTTACACAGAAAAAGAGATTACACAGTTGTGATAAATGAAGAGTCTTACAATGGGATGGGATTGGCTGGGGGGGGGGGAGGTCCTACAGAATTCCATGCATCCTTATGAAGAAAGGAGGAAAGGAGGGAGGCAGGAGAAAGCCAGAGGAAGAAATACAATGATGGGAAGCAGTCAGGAAAATATCTGAAGATTATTTACACTGAAGCGTCAGAGATGGAAGAAGGGGTCACACAATAGGAAAAGTAGATGACCACCAGAAACTGCAAAGCAGGGAATGGATTTTCTCCGAGGGTGTGTCCAGGGGGAACCCATTCTTGTTTTGTTTTGTTTGAGACTGGGATCTCTCTACACAGCCACGGCTGTCCTGGAACTCTCTAGGTAGACCAGGCTGACCTTGAACTCAGAGACCTGCTTCCTTCTGCTTTCCAAATTCTGGGATGATCTGCTGCGTGCACCACCACACCTGGCCCAGAGTACCATATTTTATTTATTTATTTATTTTTAAATATTTATTTATTATGCATACAATATTCTGTCTGTGTGTATGCCTGCAAGCCAGAAGAGGGCACCAGATCTCATTACAGATGGTTGTGAGCCACCATGTGGTTACCAGGAATTGAACTCAGGACCTTTGGAAGAGCAGGCAATGCTTTTAACCTCTGAGCCATCTCTCCAGCCCCAGAGTACCATATTTTAAAAGTAGAGTTAAGAGTCTGGGTGGTGGCGCATGTCTGTAATCTCAGGAGGCAGAGGTAGGAGGGTCTTATTGAGTCCAAAGCCAGCCTGGTCTGTGTGGTGAGTATCTGACAGTCAGGGGCCAGAGAGATCCCATCTAAAAAAGAATTTACTGAGCATGGCGGGGCATGGCAGTGTACACCTATAATTCTAGTACTCTGGAGGCAGAGGCAGATGGATCTCCGAATTCCAAGCCCAACAGGGTTACATAGTAAGACCCTGTCTCAGAAAAGAAAGCAAAACAGTAATTGGGATTCCTTGGTCCTGCTACATTTTTTTTTTTTTTCTCAAGACAGGATTTCTCTGTAGCTTTGAGGCCTGTCCTGGAACTTTCTCCATAAGACCAGGGTGGCCTTGAATTCCCAGAGGTCCTTCTGTCCCCACCTCCAGAGTGCTGAGATTCAAGGCGTGCGCCACCACTGCCCAGCAGGTCCTGCTACAATCTATATGGGATGTCTTAGTCAGTTTGGGTTGCTGTAACTAAATACTGAGGACTGGGTGGCTTAAAGAGCCAATATTTATTTCTCACAGTCCTATTGACTGAGAATTCCAAGATCCAAGGCGCTAAAAGTAGATGTGTGTGGTGAGAGCCTGTTTCCTGGCTTGCAGGCTAGCCTTCCTGTGTCCTCACATGGTAAAGAGTGCTGGTGTCTCTATCTCTTCTGATAATTTAAGGAGTCTGTGGTGGTACATCCTTTAATCCCAGCAGAGGCAGGCGGATCTCAAGCACAGAGAAAGAGCTGCTTGTACTGAGTTGTCTTCATATCTTTCCTTCCTGTCCTTTTTGTACCTATCCCAAACTTACTAAAGTCACCAATGGCTCCTACATGACAGTATCCTAAAGGTGATCCTAACCACTCAACAGCATGTGAGAGAGGCCCTCCTTTCCTACCCCCTCTGACACCCTCTTAGATAGCCCCAATTCTCCACTCTCAGTCACCCACCAACTTTACTCTTTTTTTTTTTTTAAGCAGTCATTACTGCTGCATCTGATGTCAGTGGCCCCCTCGACAGTAAGTTCTTTGAAGGTAGCCTTTCTTTTACTACTGTATCCTCTAAGCCTGGCATATGAGAGGTTCTTATAATATCCATTCAATGGGGGCTGAAAAGATGGCTCAGAGGTTAAGAGCACTGGCTGCTCTTCCTAGAGGTCCTGAGTTCAATTCTCAGCAACCACATGGTGGCTCACAACCATCTGTAATGAGATCCGGTGCCCTCTTCTGGAATGTAGGCGAACAGTGTGTACATAATAAATGAATAAATGAATATCCATTGAATGAATGAATTATGTTTCATGGAACCGTGTCAAGAAGGACCACGTACTATGGAAAGAGATAGAGATAACCAATTGTGGGTACATGAGCCTGTGGTTGGAGTTTATTTCCAGCAGCGGAGTAAACTTCTACCTTCTACGCCTCAGTTCCAGCAACTGCTAAAACCAGGGCGAAGGTTAAGTAGGACAGGGAAGTGTGTGTGCCACAGAATGTCGGTTAAAAACCCACCAATCTGTAGGCTGCTTCCTGCCACAGATAGCGATCGTGTGTGCATGTACAGATTGCTACCAGGCTGTGGTGTGTATGTGAAGGACCTGCTGCGGTAGGCCCCTGGGCAGGCGGAGCCAAGTCCCATTAGGCTAGAACAACTCACAGCTTCTCCTTCCTGTCAACAAGAGCAGGTGGGGCTCTTCTATCAATTCCGCTCAACTCCACCTCCACCTGGGTGCCCTGAATGCAGGCAGCAGACAACCTAAGCTTACTACTCTTACAGACTGGCAAGAGTCCCAATTTCCTGGGCATTTCCTGGGCAATAAGGGCTAAATAGTTAAGGAAAATTGGGGGGCTGGGGAAGGAGAAGGGCACCAAACCCAGGGACTCATACATGAAAAACGCTCTAAATTGCCAGCTTGACAATGGAGACTTCTGAGTGCTTTGGCAGTCTAATAAGCATCCTCCTAAAGATTTTTATTATGGTAATTTTCAAACGAACAAACAATAGAATGAGCTTCTATTGTTTGCAACTGCAAGTTGCCCAGTTTCAACAGTGGTCAACTCAGGGTCAGTTCCATCATTTTTCCTTGGGGTGCAGTGTCTTGGTTTGCTAGAGCAATCCTGGTCTTAGCTTGTGATCCTAGTGTAATTAATAGCTCTCTCTTTTAATCTAAGATGTGTCTGCATTTGGATGACAAAATTTAGAGTCATTTGATCTTTATTGTACTCAGTTCCCCTGTTTCAAATTATTTTGAAGGAAATTCCAGACATAAGTCCACCATAAATATGCAGTGACTTTTCTTGTCTCCCAGCAGGAAAGGATAGAGATGGGCAAACTCGACTTATTGCTGGCAAGTGGACTCCTGACATCCATCCTGCGGCCTGGTGACCAAGCGCACACAGAGAAGTCAAATGTGTACTCAGGTCAGCGTGTTCCACTGTCCCTTACTGCCTCTAAAGGGCCCAGAAATCGGGTATAAACTCAAGACAGAAGAAACAATGGGCATTGGAACAGTTCAACCTACAGGAGAATAATATCCCAACCTTTCTCTCTACTCTCTGGAGGCTATCACTGCAAAATTCCAGATCCAAGGTGAAGGGGAGACATCTGAAGCAACCTATCATTCCCACTCAGGCAAATGGGAAATAGGTCACAGATACATCAAGGTCCTTAGAAGAGATCCCAGAAGTTCACTGCTCTAGGACCTAGCAATCCCACTTCTGGGCTATCTCTCAGTCACAGGGGATATCTGCCACATCATAGTGTCAGGCAGCCCAGAACAGCCCCATGGGCAGGACCAACAGAGAACATGTATACCATGAGATAGTATAGTAGACTAGCCACATCCATCAACAAGCAGGCACAAGCAATGGACTAAATACACATACAGTGGCAGAACTTAAAAACATAGAAGGCTTAGGGAAGCACTACACACACACACACACACACACACACACACACACACACACACACGAAACAAAAAGAATTGGCAGCACCATGACATGTATGAGTCAAATATACACAAAACTATTTAAAGTCCTGGGGCAGGGGCTGGAGAGCACTGCTGCTCTTCGTGAGGACCTGGGTTTGACTTTGATTCCCAGCACCCACACGGCATCTCATAGCCACCTGTAACTCCAGTTCCAGGAACCTGATAGCTTCTTTTGGCTTTTATAGGCCACTGAGCCATCTCTCCAGCTTCCTCCCCTTTTAAAAATGCTTTCTTTTACCCAGCTAGATAGATAACTGGTTTGCAAAATGATCCAGGACCTGAGGGCTGGAGAGGTGGGCAGAAAGGCTGAAAAAAGATGCCTTAATTCTTCCTACAAGTCACAGAAAGGTGGCCTTCTTGTAGCTCATACATGGGAATAGTATGACTAGTGGCTTATGTGTCTATCACTGAACATACATAGTTTCTGCATCTCAGAGCAAAGGTAGAGGAGCTTAAATGGAGCTCCTTCAACACCCTCAGCCTCTTCATGGGAACACCTCTTATTACAAAGGGGACCTAGGATTGCTGCTAACTGGGTCATCTACTTCTACTTAAAGGATTCTATTATGTTTACATTTTTAACCTACAGAAGGAGAAAAGACTATCTAAAATGCCTTCCTGTTCTAACACTTGATTGGCTGCAGAAGGGTATGTGTTTGATATCTTAAAATATGGCTAATTCCTATGTGTGTCACACTGTGTCTCTAAAAAGCAGACACTAAAGGCTGGATCCGTTTTCTCTATTTCATTGTAGCTTACTACATGCCCCATGAAAGGAAGAGCTGCTTTATGGGGCCTCAACTCTGACCGGGGACAAGGACAATTAAACAGACAAGAGCAGGCCTCCTAGTCTGCACATTGTGCGAGGGCTATGATAGGGCCCAGAACACAGAATGGGAACTACACTGAAACTTTTGAGGCTAGGAGGCAGTAATGTCAGGAGAGGCTTGTTAAAAAGAAGGGAAGTCTAAGCTGTGACTAAAGGATGAGGAAAGCCAGCCAGGGCTTGAGGTGACCGGTGAACTCGATGAGTTCTACTGTGGCTGCCTCAAAAAGGAACGATGTCATCATATAGTACTATGCTCATTAACAGCTGGAAGGGTCCTTTTTTGCATAATTTCCTCAGTACCGTTTTCACTCTCAGTGCCACCTCTCATTTCCCTTACTCGAGAGTAAACTTGAAATTCAGACCAAGAATATAGCAGAGAGGTCATGATGTACAAGTCAGGGGCATACAAAGGATATGGCTGCTGCCTAGTAGTTTTAGGACCTTGCCCTCACAATTAGCCACCATGCTGACAACCCCTGCAGAGTTTTCGGGCATGTGAGCGAATGAACCACCCATCTGTCTTAATTACTTTTCTGCTGCTGTGATAGATACCATGATTAAGGAAACTTATGGAAGAATTTGTTTTGGGCTTCCAGTTTCAGAGGATTAGAGTCCATGGTCATAATGGCAGGGAGCATGGCAGGAGGCAGGCCGGCATGGTGCTGGGGCAGTAGCTGAGGGCTTATATCTTGATCCATAAGCAAGAGGCCGAGGCAACTAAATGGCAATGTGTGGGCTTCTGCACCTTAAAGTCCACCTGCAGTGATACACCTTCAACAAGGCTACACCTAATCAATCCAAACAGATCCAATACCTGGGCCAAGTATTCAGATCTATGAATCTATGGGGAATGGGACACTGTCATTCAAACTACCACACCATCCAAAGCTACTGCCTCCAGATTTTCACATGAGATGTCAGGTATCATGAAGCAGAGACAAGCTGCTCCTACCATGTCCACAGAATGAACAGCTGTTGTGCACTAATAAGTTTTAGGGCATTTTGTCGAGCAGCTGCAGTGTAAGAATAAATGGAAAAAGTACAGTTCATTCACATAATGGAAACTATTGCAGCAAGGCTAATTAAGGGTCTTCGGCACTACACTACAATATGCTGGCTGACTCTCAAACAATGCTCAGGGAAGGAGGCAAACCTATAAGCACATGCTGTTTGATTTTTATTTAAGTACAAAAATAAGTCAGGCAAATCTGTTCCAAGGCAGGAGGGCAATTACCCCATGGGGAGAAAGGGCATGAGGCAGTGTCCTAGGACACAGGTCATACTTCATACAGAAGTGCTCAGTTTGTGAAGCCATCAATATACACATGTACAGGCTGGAGAGACTGCTCAGTCCATGAAGTGGCCCCAAGTCTGGATTCCTAATACCCACATGAAACGCTGGTGCAGTAGCACATGCCTATATTCCCCATTCTGGAGAAATGGAGACAGGAGGATCCCTGGAACACACTGTCTGGCTCACTTGAATCAGCAGAATTGGTGAACTCCAAATTCAGTGAGAGATCCTGTCTCAATAATAAGGTAGGGGTAATTAAGGAAGGCACTTGATAACAATATATGATCTCCATATTCATACAGGTGCACATACACTAACATGTACAGACCCACACTATACATAAAGACATATACTTATGATGGTCTATTAAATACTAATAAACTATTAAATACTTAATTTGTTGGTTTGTTTTGATACTGACTTACTCTGTAGTTTTGGCTGGCATAGAACTTACTATGTAGATTAGGCTGACCTTGAACTCAGAGAGATCCACCTGCTTCTGCTGGCATTAAAGGTACACAAACATGATCCTGAGTTGGGATCCCCAGCACTCATGTAATATATGGGGGCATGCACCTGTCACCTCAGCACTGGGAGGGGACAGAAAAGTGGAAAACAGCAGAATTTCCAGAGCTTGCTGGTCTGTCAAGCCTAGCCAAAGTTCAGCAAGAGGCTAGGTCTCAAAAATTAAAGTGAAGAGCAATTGAGAAAGACTCTCTCCGACACAACCCAAGAGAGGCAATGGGGGGGGGGGGCAGGGTGCAGGTAGGCAGAAAGACTGACAGAAGTCAGATCAACCACTCTGGCATCAGTGCAGTCTGGGAGACCCTGAAAACTTATAGAACAGTTAAGGAGTTGCTGCTATTTAGGCTACTGGTGGTGTGGGTGGTGAGAACCAGGCCTCACTGCCCTGCCAACCCTTGGTAAACATCAAGGTCTCCTATGCTATTGGGGCCCTGGCCTGGTGCCCAATGGGCCATCTGGTGGACTCAGAATCCAGCAGGGACATCTGGTTGACTTGACTCTGAACAATTATTTATCCTGATTATTGTGCTTTTTGGCATCCACTGATAACTTGTGCTAGGCTACAGTAGCAAAACACACGGGTTAGCTTAGACACTGCAGGTGTGGTAGCCTGTAACAGCACTACTCACTTGGAAGACTAAGGCAGGAGGATCACAACTTTGAGGCTAGCCAGGGCTATACGGCCAGACTGTGTCTCAAACAACTTCGTAAGAGGCGTTCAGACAGAGTTAGCAGGTGTATTCCCGATTATGAGCACGACAAGGAGAAAATCATCTGGTGGTTTTCATGAGGATGGAATCCTAGAGGAAAGGGTTGCTGGAAGGAGGGCAAGAGAAGATGGTGATTCCATTTTAGACATGCCAAATTTGGGGAATCTGACAGAAGAAAAAATACAGCTGGTGTAATTGTTAAGGGGAAGAAGCAGGGAGGGAAGATATGGGCTGCAGTTATGAATCAGGCTAAGTAGTGAAGCCAAACAGCTGGCGTGAAGTGGTAGTGTGACAGGCAGGAGCAGGATAGATCAAGTAACCCTAGTCTGAGCAGCTAAGGGAGCCATTCACAGTACTCTGAATGGTCCTTTCCCTGTCCTCCATCCTTCCATCCCTAGCATTGATTCAATTTAAGTTAAATCTTGAAGAGGGTGCTCAATTAACACTGTTCACACCTGTCAAGAGAGCAGTAAACATCATTTTTTCTGGATATCTCAGAGCCCACTGATTCTCTTCAAAGTTATCAGCTTGATTTCATCCATTTGCTGAATGAAGCTAGGGGGAGGAAGAGGGCCAGAGAAGAGCCCCATCTTTCTCAGTACACACACTTTCCCAAAGAGGAAAAGGCCTAGTAAACAGGGGACGGGAGCACAGCATAAAAAGGAAAGCTTTGGCTTTAGTCAAGAGGCCAAGCCTGCGTGTTAAACTGGATATTACATTCTGTGCCCCGGTGGGAGGTAGGCTATAGCTACAGAAGCAATGGGGGAGTCTGCTGCACATATAACAGTCCCAATCCCAGCCCTATAGCAGCTGGTGGCAAACACACCCAAAGATCACAGTACAGCAGGACCACGAGGTCTGTGTTTGAGTTAACAATTATTTGAGTGTGGCTTCAATGGGTAAAACTAATCCGCACACAACAGGAATAAGAAAGTGGTGTAGAACAGAACACACTTCAGCCTCCTGGAAAAGGACTCTCCTCCTCTCCTGCTCTTCCTCCTGACAGATCTCAGGCAGCCCAGACTGTTCTCAAACTTGTTATGTAGCCAAGAATCACCTTCAATTTTGGATCTCCTCTTCTACCTCTACAGTTTTGTGTCACTACAGGTGGTTTGAACATTGCTAAGGCTTAAACTCAGAGCCTTAGTTATGGTAGGCAAACACCCTACCAACTGAACTACAATCCCGAACCTCCCTCATCTCTTAAGAGGGAGCTACATATTGCTTGCCAGTGGTGGTACACATCTTTAATCCCAGCACTTGGGAGGCAGAGGCACGCTAGTTCTCTGAGTTCTAGGCCAGCCTGGTCTACACAGCAAGTTCCAAAACTGTCAGGGCTACACAGAAAAATCTTGTCTGGGGGCAGGGAGGAGAGAAAAAGAAAAACAGCTATATAGTACTCTATTTTATAAAAATATAAGTTATTTAGTTAATTCCCTACACACAGATACTGAGGCTGTCCCTTGTTTTTTAGTAATAGAAACGATAGTCACTTGGTACTTTGGGTACTTACTCTGTTTCTTTCATCCTTTGCGTAAATTTCATAAAGCAAAATTAATTAAGAAACTGACACTTTAGAGCATTCTACCACTGAACTATATTCACAGCCTCTAACCTCTTCAAACTGGTCAGGGGTCCTTGGCTTTATTTTCTACACTCTTTCTCTCCTGCATGTCTAGGCTCTGAGTGGTACCTGTGTTTCTGACTGTATGTGCTTTTACAAGCTTTCATCGTTTACCTAACAAAGCTGTCTTCTTTCTGGTCCCTTCCCCATAGGCCTGGGACCATTGCTATTGCATAGCATTCGGGTATCATCCCGGACAGCACCACACTTACTGCTGACTGAGCTACTAAGGAAATCGCTGACTGGAGTTTTATCATTAGATCATCACCAGTCATTTGGCAGGGGCAGAAGAGGACATCTGCAAGCTACCAATTAACAGTCTGTAAAAGTAACCGGCTCACAGTCACCACCTTAACCAAATGATCAGTTCACAAGAGCAATCGATGGGAAACTGGAGTTTGATACTTGCTTCATCACATGGTACCTACGAAGAGCACGTCAACAATACTTTAGTTTTTCCCAAGTACTTGAACTGAAACTATTTAGACTAATTTAATGTCTAGTCTATTAAAGAAACAAAGGGCTAAAATAATAGGTTGAATAACAATCCCGAGGAGACTTAACATAATCGAGAATGAAGGCCATTCTAGAAATCAACTGATTCTGTCTTTGCAGAAAGCCATGTCAGGGTGGAGGTGTAGCTCAGCAGCAGAGTCTTTCCATTACACACAAGGCCCTAGCTTCAAATCCTAGTTAACACACACATATCACACACACAATACACAGCACACACACCCCTACCACCTCCACAATATACACCCCACCATACCCACACCCACCATCCACACCCATACACCACAATACACACCACACACATACAATATACACCACACACACGGTAGAATGTTCTAGATTTAAAAAAAAGAAAACATCAACCAAATATATATATAAACTCTGACCAGATCTTGGTTCAATAAATCTGTCTAAAGAAAGAAACTTTTGTTCCCTCTAAAGTTGGATATCCCTTAGATTAGAATCTAAGGCAATAATTCTCAGGCTATGAGTTGTGACCCCTTTGGCAGACCCCCATCTCCAAAAATATTTACATTAAGATCCTAACAGTACCCAAATTATGGTTATGAATAAAATAATTTTATGGCTGAGGGCCACCACAATATGAGGAACTGTATCAGTAATCACAGCACCAGGAAGGCTGAGAAGCACTGATCTAAGGTCTACATAGAGGGAACAGGGTTTGAATACAGGGTTCCTATGACTTAGTATCTCACTCCCACAACGTACTGGAATAGGAGGTCTCCTCCCAAAAGGCATCATTGCTCATATCCCCATACAACTTCGTTTCTGCTAGTATTACATTTTCCAGTGAGTTAGAGTGACAAGTTTAACAATGTTCACTATGTATTACTGCTCAATGAGCAATAATGATATTCAATAAACATGTGTTGAGTGGGGAAAACATTGTGGGTATAAATGAGGGAATCTCATGTAGTGTGGATCTAAGATGGCATTATAGCATTACTGTAAGGTCATGTATGGTGGTACATGTCTGTAATGCCAGCATAATAGAGAGGCAGGGGGGAAAGAAGTTCATAAGACCCTATCTCAAAAAAAGCTAAATCACTTAAAAAATTAAATTAAAAAAAGCTGCAGTGGAACAGACATTCATATTAAACAAGACGAATAAGCCTATAAACAGTCTCACCTCAGTTCAAGTTTTCAAGCCAGGTGATTTAAGAGAAAGCGTCTGGTTTTAGAGTGTCCAGATTTCATTTTTGTGGGTGAGGAATGGCTGAGTGCGTTAGTTTTACAGCATGAACAATTCTCATTAGGTTTTTAGCCCACCTACAGTCTACCGTCATGTGTGGTTTCCTATGAGGACCCAGTTTAGGTTTCTCCATCTACTTGGTCAATTCTCTCAACATGATCTACTAAGCGACACACCCCTTTTTCATAGATTGGTGGTGCCCCGTTTATATCATGCTAAGCTTCCATGTAGATGCGTCTGCCTCTGAGATCCACACTCAATTTCCTTTTCCATCACCTGTTCTTGAAGGCACTGCTTTGGCCATGGTTTAACGGCTTATAAATTCCAACACACCAGGGCAAGAATCTCCCCTTTTGTCTACGGTTGAGGACTGAGCCCAGGGGCCTCATATATGCTGTGCGAAGTGCTCTAAATTTCCGAGTTATATATTTCCTCTCCCCTTTTAATTTTGATTCTTTTGTGATGGAGATTAACCTCAGGTTTTATACCTGACAGACGAGTGCTCTTCCAGTGAACCATATCTGTGGCCGTAATTTTATCTCCAAACAGGGTTTTGTTAAATTGCTCAGCCTCACCTCAAATTTGTTATCCTCCTGCCTTAGCCTCCCAAGTACCTGGAATTACGGGTGTGCACCTCTATAAAATGGCCCTTTATCTCTAAAGGTTAGCTTATCCAGATACACTCTACAAAAAAAAGTTAAAAAAAAAAAAACACTAGTCCAATTAGAATTCTGGTGTGCTGATATAGTATGTAACTCTAACAACTAGACAGGTTGAGGCAGGAGAATTATGTGCTCCAGGCCAGCCTGAGATACACATTATAAAAGCTTAAATTAGCTGGGCAGTGGTGGCCCACACATTTAATCCCAGCACTCAAGAAGAAGAGGCAGGCAGATCTTTGTGAGTTCGAGGCCAGCCTGGTCTACAAGAGCTAGTTGCAGGACAGGGCTTCAAAGGTACAGAGAAACCCTGTCTCGAAAAAAGCAAAAAAAAAAAAAAAAAAAAAAAAAAAAGCTTAAATTAAGGAACTGGAGAAATGGCTCAGCATTAGAGGACGGGCTGTTCTTGAGAAGACAAGGGTTCAATTCCCAGCACCTGTGCACATGGCCACTCATAACTATCTTTACCTCCAAGATCTGACACCCTCACACAGATACACATGCAGACAAACAATAAAATTAAATTATGTTTTAAAAAGCTTAATTTAAAATAGGATTTGAATAGGATTGTACCTTGTAGCAGGCTGCTATTTCTCTAAGACAGATGTGATACTAGGACTCCCGAGTATAGCACAAATAATAATATTTGGGCAGATCTCTGGATTCTAAGTCCATCTAGTCTATAGTGAATTCCAGGCCAGCCACAGATACATAATGAGATACATAATTTGGCTCCCACCTGGGTCTTTTATAATGGTGGTCCTAGTCAAGTTAATATACAATATATATAGTTACCCCGAGAAGACTTGAGGCAGGACAGATCTCATGAAACACTTACACAGAAACAGAGATGCTAAGACCCTAGTCATTCCTGAGTCTCTCTGGACTGGTATCTAGGCATGTGAGAAAAAACCCTTTCAGACAGTCACTATCCAAGTGCAGCTTCATGGAAGCTCTTAACCCCCATGCCTCACTGAGCCAGTCCCAAGTTTCTGGTTTATAAATACTGTGAGAGATAATGATTGCTATTGGCTTAAACCATTAAGTAGAGGTGTGGAAGGGACGTAACCTTTTATTTTAGATATACCAATTGCTTTTTATGATAAGAAACTCAATTACATCATTAAATTTTTTAAAAATTAAATTTCCCCACCCCAGTTATCCATGGGATGACTGAGGTCTAAACTAAGTCAGACTGGTGTAGACTGCTACTTATATATGGTCTCAGGCCATGGCTCCAGCAGAACCCCAGGTATAGTGTGGCAGAGTGGTCATCCTCATATCTAAACAAGCTAATACATCCACTCCATGGCTGCAAGAGCAGCCAGTGCCTTATCTTATAGAAACTATACTAGAAAGAGAACTGAGCAGCTTCCCCTAGGCTCTTGGCATCTCTATTTTTCTTTCTTTTCCTTCGTTTCTTACCTTGTTTTCATCTCTGGGTTCCTGCATTATCACATTTCTAAGGCAATAGGATTTGTATAATTTCTCATTCAATAAACACATATTACTCCCTGTTTCCTTATGAAAGCACAGGGCCTCAGAGCAGCAGCCACAGGGACATGGCCTGTTCTCAAGTGTGTAAGACCCGTCCCCCATCTCAGACCTGTATCTCAACAATCCTGAGTTGTGTGAATGCTGCCTGTCTACAACCTGATCTTCCATCTAGTGCCCATCCATATTTGCAGGGCCCTGTCAGGAATATAGCCAGGAACACACTGAACTTGAACAGGCTGGGCAGTCAAGTCTTTTGGAAAAGACTGTTGGCTCTCACTAATACAAGACACACTGGGTGCCAAGTACTAGTACTTCAAGAATAGCCAAGAGTAGCCAGAAAACATCATCTCCATTCCTTTTCCACAGCCACTCTGAGCCTGCTGCTCATTCAGCTTTCCATCTACCCAGGAGAAGGGTGGGAGGAGGGAAATACAGTAGTGGGAAGACAAACACGAGCAGCAGCCACATCTCTGTGCAGTTCCCACGTGCCAGCCAGCCCAGTTCTGAGTGTGTTCGCCTTCACTACTGCATTTAATCTCTTGAGGCTCTGGGCATGCTCTGACTCACTGTTACTGCTATCTTAGAGTTAGGAAATCAAGGTACAGGGAAGTAAGGACAGGTTAGATATAAATGACCGGACTCCAGCATACAAACTGATCCCCAAGTAACATGGAAGAAAATGCCTACAGTCTGGTGGTGGTGCTGGAGGGTGGGCACAGAACAAAACAAAATTCAGACTATTTTTTTAAAACATGGGCAATACAACAATTTTGTTTAAAAATCAGGCTCTTATCTCAAAGGTTGGCTATTTGGAGACATGTGTAAAAGAACTTTAAGGATACTATTACTTGTGTGATAGAGAAATACATAACAAGAACTAAAAGAAACAAAGAACAGAGATGATATTTTAACAAAAAATCTCAAGCTAGGAGATACATTCCACTTCTTTCGTTGGTCCCATCCAGAAGAAGGGGGCATATATACCCCTAGAAGAAAAGATAACTCACCTTCCTCTCTACTGGACTTTTTCCTTCTCAGGGAGTAGGCTAACCAAGAAGCAGGACAGGTTTAGTGTGCTCACAAGTGCTCACTTCTGACGTCTGTGGACACAAAGTGCCAAGTGTCACTAGACACACAAGAGTCACACAGTTCTCTGAGTGATTTTTATAAAATGCATCATCCCCTCTCAGAACTGCCAGTGCGCTCTCGACCTTCATCTATTATTATTATTTTGCACAGTACTGGGGGTGCGTGTGAGGAGCCTGACACAGCTAAGGCCTTGCCCATACTAGGAACGTGTGCTACTACTGCTGAGCTAGATTCCAACTCTCCAGCCCCATGGGCCAAGGTCTTGACACAAAGTTCTGTAACTACCAGCAGCAAGGATAGAAAACAGAGATATAGAGAATCAAAAGCACATCTACAGTAAAAATTTGGGGAAAGAACGCATAAGTTTTCTACACTAAACTATACTAGCTACAGAGAAGAGGACAGGGCAACATGGAAAGCTTGGGCATGGAGGGCAGAAGCACTCATTGCTTCTGAGCCAGCTCAAGTGAGCAGTGTGGAAAGTTATATGTAAAAAAATGCCGTAGTAACTGGGACCATTTACCAGGGGGTTTAAAGCAAGGTTTCAGCACACATTCAGCTCTACTGGTTTGGCAGCTAACAGCTGAACTGATTTACTTCCCTTATCTGTTCCTCTCTGAGCTTTGTAATTAAACTTAGGACAATATAGAATTATTCTTTTTTCATCAACACAGGAACGATTAACCTCAAAGATTGTTCCTCATTCCTCCCTTGTGAGCCAGGGCCCTGGGACTTCTCTCCCAGAATGCTTTACTGAATGAATTGTCCCATGCCTTCTAGTTCTACCACCTATAGTTTCCTGAAACATAGACTTTCTCACAGGGATGCTCTGAGGATGACAACAGTGACCGACTAGCATGTTGCCACAGGTACCAAGAGCTTCTCATGGTGACTTTGGCTCTGTGCCCACTGTTCTAAGAACAGATGACAGACAGAATTCAAGCGCATGAGGAAAAGGCTTCTATGGAAAGGTAAAGAATCATCCATGTTCGCACCGTTTCACTCACCCTTTCAATGGACTCCTTGATAAAGCTCCCTTCAGCAACTCTCAACTTTAGCAGGTCAGTGCACTGACCATGAGCCACTGACGGTGGAAATCCTTCAGCTGCCTTCAGAGATGCCTTGAGAGATCAGTGCTGTGTAAGGTGTCAGCCTGACAGCCTAACCTCCCAGGGATGGACTTAGTGTTGTTTCAGTGAGATACTTCAAGGTATTGCCCTTGTAAAATGCCTTTAAACACGAAAGGTTCTAAGCTTGTTATTACAAATGAGCTGGAACAGTCTGTCAAAGCCAGTTTTTGAAAACTGTTTCAAGTCTTTTGAAGTCACTGAACGGCTGTGTGTGCAAGGTATTTTATATGTATCGTCACAGGAAGAACAAGGGCATTTCTCGCTCACTTTTTGTCAAGAGTGTAACCCAATTTTATGTTTCTCTTACAGATTAATTGGAGAAAAATACAACAGAAGTCAGCAGCTCCTCTCATCTCAGCAGCAGGCTTAGTCAGAAACTAACACACAGAAGCAGGCTGGTGCATTAGCTTTAAACAAAACAAATAACAACTCCCCTCCAAAAAGACCAGGGATTCTCTATGTAGCTCTGGCTGGCCTCAGGCTCACAAGAGACCCACCTGTCTCTGCCTCCAAGGTGCTGGGATTAAAGGTGTGTGCCATCACGCCCAGCTAGATTAACTCTTTAATCTAGTACATCATTCTATGGGGGGAAAAAAAGGTGGGAGGATAATTACATTGGGATATAGATAGCCACGCTGAGTCTCATACTTCTAAGGTTATTTCCTTTGGTGACTTCTGATCACAAGGCTGACAAGAATGTCAGATCTCCAGTACAAAGTCTGACTTCCTCAGCATCCCTCAAATGACATCATCATGGGCAGCCTCATAGGCTTTCCCTTTCTTAGCAACCCCTCCCTTTCTTAGTAACCTCTTAACACAGAGAAGAAATGAAGAGATGACCTCAGAGGTCTTACCTCAAAATTAAGGATATTAGCCAAGAATAAAATCTAGTTTTGTTTTTAAACCTTAAACCCTCACTCTAACTTCAAGATTTCCTATGCCCAGTACACCAGAGTGGATTTCATGGTCCTGGTGCTATTAGGTACAGACAGATACAACCCCACCCTGACACAGTGCTGAGAACTGCCATTTCACCTTGCGTTGACTGTGCTAAATCCAAGTGTGTCTGTGGTTTCTTTGGTTGCTGCTTTTTTGTTTGTTTCTGTTTTTCACTTGATGAAAGGCATCTCATATTGCTGGACTGAACTAAATAATCACACCAGGATGCCTGAGCATAGAAACCCTATAAGCACAAAGGAGTGAAAGGAGAAATGGCATGAAGGAATAGGAAGAATATGAAATCCAGAGATCAAAGGAAACAAAGCCAGCCTAGAAAACAACAGGGAGGAGCCAACTCTATCTGTTAAAATCTATGTCCACTTTGAAATTGATTTATGCAATTTCCAAGCACTACTTCTAGTAGAAGAAAACCCTCAGACTTTTGGTTCAAAACATTTCTTTATTCACATCTAGAAATGGAAGGATCAAATAAGACCCAAAAACAAACTTCAAGAGAATGGAGTCTTTTGATGGCAGAAAAACTGGTTCCTAGGAGATCTGAGTCACTTTACCACAAACAAAAATAAAAAGGCCATAGTCCTCTCTGATACTAACACAGTATCTGAGATTTATTATGCTGCCCTTTTTTTTTTTTTAAAGATTTATTTATTGGGGCTGGAGAGATGGCTCAGAGGTTGAGAGCATTGCCTGCTCTTCTGGAGGTCCTGAGTTCAATTCCCGGCAACCACATGGTGGCTCACAGCCATCTGTAATGGGGTCTGGTGCATACACACAGACAGAATATTGTATACATAATAAATAAATAAATATTTTAAAAAAGATTTATTTATTTATTATGTATACAGTGTTCTGTCTGCATGTATAGCTGCAGGCCAGAAGAGGGCACCAGATCTCATTACAGATGGTTGTGAGCCACCATGTGGTTGCTGGGAATTGAACTCAGGACCTCTGGAAGCACAGTCAGTGCTGTTAACCGCTGAGCCATCTCTCCAGCCCTATGCTGCTATTTTTGAAATCTTGCAGACTCTTGGTGCCAAGGCTACAATAGGGAATTATCTTTAAGGAGTCCCAATGCCTACTCTGAATCAGCTCTGACAGCAGGCTATTATTATGCTATAACTGGCAAACCTGTTAACATATTTTAAAAAGTTTTTATTCTTATTATATGTGTATGGGTATTTTGCCTGCATGTATGTCTGTGCACCATGTGCACACATTGCTCACCGAGGCCAGAAGAGGGCATTGGATCCTCTGGAACTAGAATTATCATAGTTGCTAGGTGTTATGTGGGTGCTGGGATTTGAACGTGTATCCTCTAGAAGAGCATCCAGTACTCTTAACCACTGAGTCAGCTCTCTAGCCCCAGACCTAGCTCACTTTGAATGTTTCCTTTACTGCTTACAGAGTGGCAGGATTAAGGACAGGATTAAGGTCTTTCACCTTTCCGCATGAAAAGCCTAAAAGGTGCAGCCTCTTGTCAGAAGAACTTGGTACAGTTCAGAAACAGCCTGAGGAAAACCAACATGGCCAAACCCTCTCAACTAAGTGCCAAAGAAGGTAAAGTCATAATGTGATCAATGAGACCAGTTTCCTTAAAGGAGACAAGGAAAGCAACCATAGCATGTGAAATAACTCTCCTGGAGACAACCAAGCTTTACAAGGGCTGTCATAAAAATGATGGCATCTTGATTCAACCTGATCCCTTCCAGAGCCTTTGGACAGAGATGTCTGATGAAAGTGTGACAGACATAAAGCCATCTGGCTTGCAGGCTGGGATCTAGGAAATAGGGTGAATTCTTTCATAAGATCAACTTCCTTAAGAGCTTGCTTTTAAAGGAGGTTCTCAATTTATCTCTATGGGTATTTAGTTTAAAACAGACATAAAAAGGAGGTCTAAGGAGACCTGGCAAGAAAGACCTGAAGAACCAACCCTCACCTATATACAGCTAAAATGAGGACAAGCACCAGAATTTACCTTAATACATATAAATATCTAAGCTCAGCAAAGAACTGATTGTAAATCCTAAATACCCCGAGGATCCCTTTGCACTGTCACACAGGAGCTGGAGAGCAAAAGCAGGCCAGCTTTCTTTGAAGCCAGTGGTCTGAGGGAAGACCCTTACTCCTTCAATGACAGAAAGCTATTTTTAAGTCAGAAAACCAATAATTAGTTCACAAGACTGCATGCATGTGTTTGTAGTCTATTAAATCAGTCATTTCATGAGTAAGCTCACTTGGAGAGTTGCTACTCAGGTCCTGAGGTCAAGAGACAGCATTCTTACAGCAGAACTGAGTCTCTGCACTCCACTGGGAAGGCCTGGAGGGAATGTCTTCATCTAGGGGGGCAGCTTGTGTGCCCACAATGCCTCTGTTTTATGAGCTTCTCTTTTCTTTGGAGAAGGACGGTGCTCAGTTCTGAGGAATGAACTGGAAGTGGGCAAACAGGGAAAAAGAACAGTTTACTAACACAAAAGTAAACAGAATCAAAGCATGAAACTAAAAAGGGCCACATGGTTGAGCTTCTGTAGCATTCTGAGCTACAGAAAAAAGCAGGGGTTCGGAGTGTCCAGGGGGATGACAGTGAGGGACAGAGCCTAGGACGTCTGGAGTGGACAGAGAGTCCACAGGAAAGTGGGTAGAATAAATGCACCGTGAACAAGGGAAAGACTCAGCAGAACGGTCGGTGCCAGTGCTAAGGCCTCTTAGGGTGAGGTGTCAGACTCTGGGCTCCCTCTCCTGAGAGTTAATCTCTGTTTACTCAGACTCCAAGGAAGGAGACTTTGATAATCTCATGTCTACTCAGCGAACATCTTCAGACAGGCGACCCTAGACAAAGTTCCTCCTTGAATTTGTTTCTTTCTGAGCTTTTCAATTTGAAGTGTTGGTGGGTTGAGGAGTGGGGAAGCACTATACTTGAGAATATGTTTTCTGGGTTCCTACAGAACAAAGAAAAGTCTCTCCCAAGGGTAAAATCAGCGTCTGCCTCCAGCCCAGAGTCTATCAGAGAAGAAAGACCTCATGGTCTGAGGAGAGAACTTGACTTCCACCTAGATTAGCAGCATTTAAAGTTCTTCAGAAGGGCTACCCAGGCCCTCAAGACAGGACCCTAACTCTACTTCAAGAAGATAACACCTAAGTCATGTATGTGATAGTAATGAAGGGGCAGGTAGGAAAACAAGAATGGATATGTGTTGGCTAGTTTTATGACAACTTGATACAAGCTAGAGTTATCCGAGAAGAGGGAATTACGATTGAGGAAATGCCTTCATAAAATTTGCCAGGCAAGTCCATGGAATATTGTCTTAATTAATGATTGATATAGGAGGGTCCGTTGTAGGTGATACCACTCCTGGGGCTGGTGGTCCTGGGTGTTTTAAGAAAGCAGGTGGAAGGAGACCTCAGAGTCCTGTCTGACTCCAAGAAAGCAGGTTGTGCAAGTCATGAGGCACAAGCAGTAAGCAGGACTCCTCCATGGTCTCTCTGGTTCCCTCCCTCCCTCCCTCCCTCCCTTTTTCAGACAGGGTTTCTCTGTATAACAACCCTGACTGTCCTGCAACTCACTTTGTAAACCAGGCTGGCCTTGAACTCACAGAGATCCGCCTGCCTCTGCCTCTCAAGTGCTGAGATTAAAGGTAATGTGCCACCACCTCCCAGCCCTCCACGGTCTCTGTATCAGCTCATGCCTCCATGTTCCTGCCCTGACTTTCCTTAGTGATGGCTGGGGTGTGGAATTTACAGCTCCTTTTCTCCCCAAACAACTTTTGGTCATGGTGTTTTTATCACAGCAATAGAAATCCTAACTAAGACAGGAGACATACACTAAGTGTTATCATTTATAAAGAGGTAGGGGGGGACTGGTCCCAGGAGGGACGGTGGCAGGCCACTTGAGGCCTTGGCAGGTCCCTGCCAGGCGACCTGAGGCCTCCACTGGGAAATAGACAGATAGACAGATACACCATGCAGAGAGAGCAAGGGTATAGAATTCATTTAGTGGGTTATGGAGGAGGAAGGGGAGAAAGAAAGAAGGAGGGGGAGGTGGGGAGGCAGAGCTGAGACAGGACTGCAGAGGAGGTGGGAGATCCGCTAGCCTTGCCTTGGTGGCTCAGTGAAGTGTTGGGAGTGGGCGGAGCTTTTCTCTTTAAGTGCCAGACCAGGCCATCAGATTACAACACTATGGGCTTTAAATTCCACTAAGTGAGCATTGTTTAAGATTTATTTTATGTAAGTTTATTTAAACCAGATGAGTTTTTAAAAAGGAGTGAGATGGGAAGAAAGAGGATCAGTCTAAATGATGTGCCTGCAGAGGCAGAAAGAGTGTTGAAAATCTTGAAGCTGGCGGGTGTGAACTGCTTGCTGTGGGTACTGGGAACTAAACTCCAGTCTTCTGCAAGAGCAGCAAGTGCTTTTAAACCTGTAGGCCACCTCTCCAGGCCCTAAATCAGAACGTTAATCAGCATACTTTTCTGAGTAGTATGATCAAGTTTTGCTTCACCATGTTCCATCCTGCTTGAGCTATCAATCACCTGCCAGTATAACCATGCTGTATATACGCCTCAATTGTGAAGGGTCAGTTATCAGATCAACAGTGTTAAGAAAACGACTGCTTTACTTAATAGCTTCAAATCTCAAATGCAGCAATGCAAAGAAAATACCAGAGCAAAAGACAGAAAGCTACACCGACTCTGATTAACTGTAGGGTATATAGAGAAACAATTTGGAGTTTGTGACTCCAGGGTCCCACTGAGGATCTTAGAAACTATCCCTTGAAGACAAGAAGAAACTACGGTTATCAACTGCTAAGTGACTAAATTTTTCTTTAACATTTAACTAGAGATCTTACTCAGAGATCAGAATCAATGCCAAAAACCCAGCAAGAGGCCCAATAATCTTACACAATTTCCTCCATGATATGATTATTCTACCTTTTGTCCCACAGACCTGATGGGGAACATACCCAGAACCTCAGAGCTGGGGCCTACTTTGCTCCTAGAGCCAGAGATCAGTAAGACAGAAGAGACAGTCCACATCAGTCGCTCCCCTCAGGCCATCCCTCTTCGCACCCTCGTCTCCAGAACCAGAGCTCTGAGAAGAGTCCAGCCCCCCTGACAACAGTTACTGGATTTTAGTTTTCTTCTTCAAACCCAGACTGCGAGAGTCAGAAATTTATGAACCAAATGTTGACGATTCCTCACACTCTTGAAGACAATGCATACATAAAACCACTAGCTTAATTATTTCCACAAGGACCTCTGCCTTTACCAAAAGAAAATCATGGGAAACTAAGGGGCCATGCTGGAGGAAGTGAAAGCATAGAGCCAACTGCCAAAAAGGAGTGAGCAAATAATTATAAATGAACACCACATTAACTGCAGGAGTAGATAATGGAGTCAATAAAAACAAAGTTCTGACCAGGCGCAGGAAGACTAACCAACACAAGGGACATACACTAGAAGACTTTGAATTGCTATGACAGGATGGGCAGAACAACCCAGCCTACAGATGCCACAAAAGGGACAGCCCAATCAGGAGCCCAGAAACAACCCAGAAATATGCTAATGCTTCTCTCTAAAGTCATTTTAAATGTGACAGGATATGCCAAAGTACAAGCTGAGATATGATGGAAGCTTATGAGGAAAACTCTAGTTAAAGAGTAAATTTTCCTTATTTAATATATAAATTATAGCCAGGTTCAATGGTACACCCCTGTAATCCCAGCACTGGGGATGCTGAAGCAGGAGGATCCTGAGTTAGAAGTCAGCCTGTACCACATAATAAGGACTTTGTCTGGGGATGGTGGCGCACACCTTAAATCCCAGTACTTGGGAGGCAGAGGCAGGTGGATCTAAAGTGAGTTTGAGGCCAGCCTGGTCTACAAAGTGAGTTCTAGAACAGACAGTACTGTTACACAGAAAAACCTTGTCTCAAAAAAAAACAAAAAAGAACTTTGTCTCAAAACCAAACAACAAAACCCACTAACAATGCTCGTGCTATGTTTCCAGCATGAAGCACGTTTACAGCGGGAGTGGATCACAGAGAGGAGAGCTGTTGGGCTCAAGGAGCCCCTAGCAGCTGCAGACATTAGGAGGCATCTGCCATTTTTATCTCTGCAGTTGGAATCCTCAAGTTAGAGAACATGGGTTCTTTTCTGACCCTCTGTTCCCACCTCCTATGTATATTTAGATAATTGGTGTTTAACTTCATGGTTCTAGCCACCCACCTGAACTAATTTTATAAGGTAGGGTGGGAGGTGATATAAAATCCCTTAGATTCCCTCTGAGGTCTATAAATAGAGCCTCGGGAAGGCAATGAGCCCACCTTAGGCAGGACTTCCAGAGTCCGTTTCCTCAGGAGGTTCCTCCCTCAGGTCTAATCTAGGCACCTCACAGGGCTAAATCAGAGGATGTCTACACACGTCATCCATGTGACAGCCAATGAGAAAGCTTCTATTGTCTGCAGGCTCAGAGTCTCCTTTTCACCGGGGCCACCAGCTCTGCTTTCAGTGTAAGCCTGCACTCCACAGGAGCAGAATCATTGAGGACAGCGTGTACAGATAAAGTCTGCATTTAGCAAAATCATTAACAGTAAGATGGAGGACGGAAGGGAGGCACAGATGAGCAGTTTGTGATGAAGCAAGTGTGGGAAAACACAGCAGGGAGGAGGGCGCTGAGCGTCTGCTTCTCACTTTTACTCTCCTGCAGGCCTGTCTGCTACAGGGTGGAAGCTGCTCTGTAGGAACAAGGTCAGCCCTCGCGTCTGGGAAACAAGCAGCAAGCATTCCTGACAGGACATATATCAAAACCAGACACCCTGGACAGACAACGCATGCTAGGTTCTCTGTGGTCTATAAGATGGGTGGAGAATGTGAAATTCTCTGTCTGGAGAGGGATTCAGGTTGGGCTGATAGCAAAACTCAGTGAACATATACTTAGTGTGCGTATTATACGTAAACATTACAAAAGCACCAAAGTCAACACTGAATACTGCATCAAAACACGCAGAGAGAAGTATACAGTTTATTTTGAAATGAATCAAAATAGGTTGATGGCTGGACAGAAGAATAGGGCAAATAAATGTGCAATTAACAAGCATAATAAAAAAGACATGGGGTGGGAGGGTAGCTGTGTAGTAATATGGCTGAGTCTTGCAAGACAGGGTTTTTTTTTTTTAGGTGCTGGAGTTGAAGGAAGGGCTTCTGTCGGTTGGTCAAGCACTGTAGCACTGAGTGTTTGCACTCTAACCTTTGAGTGTTAGTTTAGTTTTGAGATACTGCTGAGCAGTAGTGGCACAAGCATTTAATACCAGCACTCGGAAGGCAGAGGCAGGTATATCTGTGAGTTTGAGGTCATCCTGGTCTACACAGGGTGTTCCAGGAAGCCAGAGCTACACAGAGAAACCCCGTCTCAAAAAAAAAAAAAAAAAAAAAAAAAGGAAAAAAAAATCTTACCATGTACCATGTAGCCCAGGCTGACCTAGAAATCATGATCCTCTAGCCTTTACTTCCCATGTGATTGATTACAGGTGAGCACTCACAATGCCTGGAACTCTGTATTAGTGGGTTTTTGTTGTTGTTGCCACGAAGGCAGCTGGGTCCCATGCAGGGAGCCTCCAAGTGGTGAGTGGGCCATGAGGGCCAGCAGGTGAGAGACCAAGATGGGTATTTATTAGTGGGTTATGGAAGGGAAAGGGGAGAAAGGGAGAAGAGGAAAGAGCAGAGAGAGGCAGAGGGAGGGAAGTAAAGAGAGGGGAGAGGAGCTTTAGCAATAGCTACCTCCTCCAGAGAAAAGCCTCAGGCTGCAGACAGGAAGGAAGATCTGCCTGCCTCCCGAAGGGGTGGGCAGGATTTGTCTCTTAAAGGAGCAGAACAGACCATTACACTGGGAAATGCTAATAAAACCTGTAAAATGGGCTGGGCAGTAGTGGTACATGCCTTTAATCCCAGCACTTGGGAGGCAGAGGCAGGTGAATCTCTGTGAGTTCAAGACCAGTCTGGTCTACAAGAGCTAGTTCCAAAATGGGCTCCAAAGCCACAGAGAAACCCTGCATCGAAAAACAAACAAACACCCCAAAAATCACAAACCTGAACCTGTAAATTGTACCAGTGGCTCCAAGGTCCATCTCATTTTGAGAAACCATAGTTTTATGAAATAAATCCTTGTAGGAAACAGTCAAGAACTCACCTACTGTTTTTACAACTTTGGATACATCTATAATAATTTCAAAGTAAGAATTAAACAATGTTCCTTAAATAATTGTGAAACACCTGTGGTTAAGAAGTACCAATGTAGATAGGCATGGTGGCACACACCTTTAATGCCAGCATTTGAAAAGTAGAGGCAGGTGGCTGTGAATGAGGTCAGCTGCACGCACACACACCCCTCCACCTAATCAGTTACTGCAGAGAAGTTCAAAGCCCATAAACGGATCTCAACCACAAAAGTTTATCTATTCAATTTCTAAAACCAAAGGAGTTAATTGCCAAAAATGTCCACTGCTACTTTTGAGCCATTTGTGAATAAATATTATCTCTTCCTTCTTTTAGATAGTAAAACTGGCAACACAAAGTCAAACTCATGATGGTGTAAAGGCAATTGAAGGAGCCAAAAGAAAAATACAGGCCTTTTCTATTATATTGAGGCGGCTGCAACTTGAACTGTAAAGCAAAGATACATTTTCATTTGTTTTGAGACGGGGCCTCGTTTCCTAGCCAGGCTGGCCTGGAATTCACTATGTAGCCTGTGCTGGCCTCAAATCAAGACAATCCTCTAGTCTCAGCCTCCCAAGTGCCAGTATGATATAGGTAATCATCAATCACTACCCCAGTTTGTTGTTGTTTTGTTTTTTTTGTTTTGTTTGTTTTTTAGAGACAGGGTTTCTCTGTGTAATAGCCCTAGCTGTCCTAGAACTTGCTCTGTAGACCAGGGTGGCCTCAACCTCACAGAGATTCGCCTGCTTCTGCCTCCAAATGCAGGGATTAAAGTTGTGTACCACTACCACGTGGCTGTTTTTTTTAACTGAATAATTCACATCTATTATATCCAGTTGCCATGGCTTAGATAAATATCCTTTAAAAGTCCATGTGCTGTTAAAAAAAAATCCCAGCCAAGTAAACTTGATAGTAAAATTGGGACTAATGAAGAGGCAGGGTCTGGTTACAAATTTTCCAATTATGAGGGCATACCCTTGAAAGGGATTTTGGGGGCCAGAGAAATGCCCCAGTGGGTAACAGTATTTGCTGTGCAAGTCTGAAGACCTAGGTTTAATCCCAGGACCGAACATACAGGTAGAAGGAGAAATCAACTTTGAAAGGTGTCCTCTGACCCCCAAATGCACAGTGGAGTAAGTGATCCCCTCCCTACACCACACACATATACAATAATAATATATTTTTTTAAAGGAAGAAACACTGGTTCATTGGTTTCCTGGTCTATCCTCTTACCCCCCCCCCTTTTTTTTTTGTTTACTGGCTTCCACGAAAGGAGCAGCTTTCTGTACTATACACTTCTTCCATTACTTTCCATATGGGGGTGAAATAACCATGAACTAAAATAAAACTTAAGCCAAAAGCAAACTTTTCTTCTTTTTAAGTGTATTATTCCAGTTATTTTGTTAAAGTAACAGAAAGCAGAATAACATGTCAATCTTGGGTATTACTTGCTAGTAAACTTTAGACAAGGGAGCATGCTCAACACACAGCTCTTTCCACGGTTGCTGTGAATAAGACACTTCTATAATACATGTACTAAAAGATCACAGACTCTAGACACTAGAGCCTCAGAGGAGTGAAACACGAGGCCTTTCATTTTAAAGCCTAATAGTTTTCTCAGGTTTAATCACACTAAAAAGAAAGCCATGCATCTCACATTTAAAATGCTGGTATGCTAATGCCCTTAAGAACTAAAGATTAAGCGGGGAGAGATACTCTAAGCTATGATGTATGATTTCACTCTCCTTACTACACGCCACCACCCCGTCCCTTCTACAATCTTCAGTCAGATCTCTGTAATCAGGGTTAATAGTAATGAGAGTCAAGATCCTAGAACTTTCTAAATGATGAGAAAGATACCAGCTATAGTTACTTCTGAAAGATCATAGAAGGGAATAAATTAAAGTTTTAAAAACCCTTTGAAGTATCCAGTCTCAATTCTGAAAATAAAAATCCTGGGAACTTCCGTTGCAGTAATACAAACAAACACCTAGATAACCAGAAAACCCTAAGGATTCAAATACCTTATACTGATGGAAACCAAGAGACAACTGAAATGGGCAGAAAAAGAAAAGGACATTTCTGCCTGTGCTGTACACAGATGAAAAAAAGGCTTCCCTACAGTCTGCAGCTACTAGCCAGGATCTAGTCTCTGCCTAAGATGAACTCACAGTCAAAAGTTACAGAGCAATCCAACAAGGGCAAGGGACAGGAAACGGTACAACCTTAAGTACACTTAAGGTTGATGACAGAAAAGACAGACTCAAAATCCTAGAGATGAAAATGCCAATGAAAGCCAGGTTTGGCACTAAGGAGGCAGAAGCAGGTAGAACTCTGTGAGTCTGAGGACAGACAGTCTGGTCTACTTAAGAGAGTTTCAGGCCAGCCTGGGCTGCATAGTGAGACTCTGTCTCAAAAAAAAAAAAAATTAATGATAGCAATAATAAATAAAAGAAATACTCTTGAAGAGAAGAGAGCTGGGAATGTAGTTCAGGAGTAGAGGTGATTATTAATGATCCTAAAACCCTTGGGACCAAGACTACTTGGAAACGAGACAGTCATACCATTTCAGAATTACCAAATCACAGATCACCTCTGCCTACCAGACACTACTTTAATTAACTCATGGAACAAAATAATCTGATACAGAAGAACACCCATCATCTGAATATTTCTTTTTCTGCCAAGAAAATTTAACCTGAATCTAAAAGAAACAATCTGACAAACGCAAACTATAGAACATTTCTGGTCTTTGTTCTTCAGAAATGTCAATCCCATCAAGAGAGGAGAGATGGGATTTATTATTTTAGAATAAATAGAGCTAAGGATACATGACAACTACATAGAAAACATGATTCTTGATTGAACATTTCTGCCCATTTTTGCTTTGTTTATGTTTGTTGTCATTTGAGACAGGTTCATTTAGTACAAGCTGGCTTCAACTTCACTATGTAGACAAGGCTCATCTTCCTTGAACTGGGCTGAGATTACTGTATATACCACTATATCTGGATCAATGATTTAGTGTGGTTTTCATCAAAGAAACTTATAGATATATATGGAAGCCCCATGTAGTTCATCTGAGAATTAGTTTAATTCATGCAATCTGGATTCCATAATTCCTAAAACAGCAAATAGTATGCATTTGTACTGGATCATCCAAGAAAATGTAATTGCCAACTTCATCAAAAGATCTAAGAATAATTTCACTATATATTCTATAACTATGAATCCTGAATACTAAATTAGCATAAGACTTCTTATGTTAATATCAAAGTAATTCTTAGAAAGAAACAATACAAACAGGATAGAATTATTCCTCAAGTCAGGCATCATACCTATAATTCCAGCACTGAAGAAGATGAGGCAGGAAGATTATTTTGAGTTTGAGACCAGCCTAGTCTACATAAGTAGGTTCCAGTCTAGCCTGGGCTACACTGTGTGACCTTGTCCCTGCCCTCACCTCCTCGTAAAAAATTTATGATTAAACAGTCTGTGGGAAGCTAAGCCTGTAGTCGCAGGTACTTGAGAGGGGTGAAGGGAGAAGAATCAAGAATTTAAATTATACTTATTTACATGCTAAGTTTGAGGCTAGTCTGGGCTACACAGGACCAGTCTCAAAACAACAAAAACAAATTTATAGGCTACATTTAAAAGAGAACCCAGGAAAAATTTAAAAGTAAATTCTAGAAGAAAAAATATAAATATATACAGACAGAAGGAAAAGTGCACTGGACTACAAGAGTAAGAGGAGAATGGGCATGAGTGATGAATACACAGGGACGCACGAACTCTTAGGATGTGGGCGCTGAGGTAGCAGGGCTACAAAAAGTTCAAGGTCAGCAGGGGTTACACGATGAGTTTCAGGTCACTCTGGGACAAGGACAAGATCTTGTCTCAAACAAACAACCCCTTCCCCAACAAAATTTTTAAAATGGAATGGGACAGGCTGACTGGATGGCTCAACAGATAAAGGCACTTACAACAAGCCTGCCGGTTTGAGTTCGATTTCTGGCACCAACATGGGGAAAGAGAGAACTAATGCTTGCAAGCTGCCCTCTGACCTCCACACTGTGCCATGGCAAGCGTGCTCACATGCACATAAATATAATTTTTAAAACTAAGTATTTTTTTTAAAGGTATGGGAAATTTTCACCGGGAGATAATGGCCATGTCCTAAAGCTGACTGAGGAGATGGTGGCACACCCTGTGAGCATGCTAACATCTGCTAGGGTGTACCTTCAGTGGGTGGTTTATACACAAACTGCAGGGCAGTCGAGTTAGGAAAATGCGTATGCTAGGAAGTAACAACAGAGAAATCAGAGCATTCGTCACAAAGCCGAGGAAGAGGCCCAGAGTACACCAAGGAGGAGACAATGACTAGACCAAAGAAAACCACTAATGACTGGGCAGAAAGAAGGCAGCTGAAAGATGCTGGGTTGCTGACAGGAACACGGAGGGGCAGCATACATGGGATTAATAAGGGCTCTCGTGCCTGTGACTGGCCTGCCAAACACCATGCCTTTTTATGCTGACACGTGCTCTGTCTGAAGCTCCTGTCTTCCAGATCAGCCTTGGAGACAGTCCAAGTTATCTTTCTAAACCTGTGAGGAAGGCATCCAAGTTTTCTGATCTCTAACTTGAGGCCTGGTTCAGTACAGTTCACATCATAGTCAAGCCAGTGACTGATAATGTCATAGCATCCTACTGCTGGGTTAAAACTACCTTAAACCCAGAAAATTTACACTGGCTCTAGCTGTGCTTATTGACAACGGCCTTCCTGCTTACCCAGACCCTTACTACATCTAGGATAATGACTCCAGGCGTCTTCTTCCCAGCCTTGTCCTGAAAGGTAAAAAAAGACTCAGGACTTCCTAACAACAACAAAATGTAACACAAAGGGCAAACAGAGTTTAAGCATTTAATTTTAGGTCAGTTACCAGGCTTTTCTTGATCCCTGGCCAGGGTTATTCTGGTATTGGCACAGGAATCGTGGCTTGCACGAGTGTGGGCAAAATTAAAACACACTCACACCAAATGCTTAAAAAAACGTATCGAAGCCAGGTTCTTGAGGTCACCAGACAAGCACCACCCTATTAATCCACTAAGGCACCTGCCATGAGATTTTGCTAGAAATGAAGCTTGTTTTTTTACAGAATGGAAAGGGAGGAGGTAGCAGCTAAAATAATCACTATTTTAGATACTCTACCACCTCCATCTTTTGATCAAAGTTTTAGGCAATATTGGAGAAAAGAATTCTTGAAACAGGATAATGAGTACCAGCCTGGGCTACATAATGAGCTCCAGGACAGCCATGGCTGCACAGGGAAGGCGTGACCAAACAATGAGCCCAGGTGGAGTGGTGCTGCACTTGGGAGGCAGACGCAGCTGCATCTCTCAATTTGAGGCCAGCCTGGTCTACAGAGGGAGTTCCAGGACATCCAAGGCTATACAGAGAAACCGTGTCTCGAAAAACCAAAAGGAGAAGCAGCAGCCCAGGAAGTTAGACATGGCAACGTCCATGCCTGTAATCACAGTCCTCAAGAAGCTGAGGCAGGAAGACTGCCGCATTTCTAGCCTACAGTCTTAAGGAAAGTGAGTCACAGATGCTGAAAGAAGGTGATGGCTACACCACTGCAAGACATCCAGAGTTTAATACAGAGAGCCAAGGTTTTATTGTTTGTAAGTGCAAAGGGAAGCTCCTGCAAGCCCATCAGGCTCTGAAAGCTGGTTTCCACCCAACTCCCACATGCTGCCTTTTACACTTGTGTACTTTAACTTGGTAACTTTTACTAAACTGTAAAATCCCATACCAACAAGAGCCATAATTAATCATTCCTAGACAATTAGTAAAACCTAAAATGGCTCCTGTCTGTTTAAATTCTCAATAAATATTAGTTAAGTGAATTGGACATAGAAAGACCTGGTGAAGAAGGAAGATTAAAAACTCAGTTTCGGCTGGGAGGTGGTGGTACACACCTTTAATTCTAAAGCAGTAGGGAGGCAGGAGGCAGGCGGCAGAGGCAGGCAAATCTCTGAGTTCAAAGCCAGGCTGCGTCTACAGAGCTAGTTCAAACAAACAAACAAACACAAGCCCTAAAACCAAACCAAACCAAACCCTCAGTTTTGGAAGGCAGCCTGTCTAAAGACATACATATCTGGAGCATGAAAAGGCGAACAGTCAACTTAGAATACGATGAAACGTTCTGCAAAGTAAACCTGAGGGAAGAAGCACGAGTGTGCAATGTGAGCTTCCTCTCACAGCCCTGAAAGGATAAAAGCACATCTGCCCAGGGTGACAACGTGTTAGCCACTTAGGCATTAACAGACACAAAAAATCCTGATAAGGCATCACTCTCAAAACTGCCCATCACTCAGAGCAGGGGAAGCAGTGTGTCCTGGAGCAGGGCGAAGGGGCTGTACTTTGCTACTCTCTTTGGTGCTGGGGAGCAGACCTTGGCCTTCATCATGCTACGAAGCACTTTTCTAATGAACTCCACTCCAGTCCTAGTTGAGCAGTTCTCATAGACATTAAAAATGGGATTATGACCTAGGAAAAATGTTAGCAGCACTTAAAATTATATTCAACTTATTTTATCAGCATAACTTAAGGAGTGAGGGCTTTCATTGTTACATGCAGAACCTGACTGCCACCTCAGAAGAGTATGCTTCTAAGTGTATACAGACAACTTTCCTACAAGTTCCTGTTTCTTTAGGGATTCCGACTTAACTGACCTGGAGAGAGGTTCAAGCCCTTCACAGAGGGATAGATTATTTTTCTATCTCATAGGTTCCCCTCTCCCAACAGCTCCTTGTCAATGGGCCAGACTACAGAGAGAAAGCCTCTGAAGCCAGGCCCTACAGGAATTATAACTTCTTGGGACTTGAGAGATGGCTCAGTGGTTAAGAGCACATACTGCTCTTCCTGAGGAACTGAGTTCAATTCCCAGTACCCACATCAGGTGGCTTACAACTGCCCACAACCCCAGCTCCAGGGGGATCTCTGACCTCTGTGGGCACTTGCATTCATGTGCACATACCCCCCATGTACACAATAATTAAAATAATTTTTAAAAATTAAAAAAAAATTACACCTTCTGCCGTAGTCACTTAGAATGCTTTTCCCCTGGAGTCTAATTGCCATTAATAAAACCCAAGCCAGTCAAACAAAAACAGAGCCATACGGAGAGAGGGGTTCCTGTCTCCTAGTCATGCCTGTCAAGGCTGCAGAGACTCTAGCAGTTATTTTAGACATGTCAGCTCCAGCTGCTGTCTGAATACAACTATCCCAGCTGTTGCTACACAGAGAGCAACCCAGATGAGTCCTGCCTGAGTTCCTGGGTCACAGAAGGACTATGTAAGCCATTAAGTTGTATGTGTACACATATGTGAAGCTCGTATTTCTGTGGGTACAGGAGCACATGTGTGCAGAGGCTGAGGATGGCCTAGGGCATCCTGACTCAGGTGCTGTTCAACTATTTTTTTTATTTTTGAGACAGGGTCTCTCAGAGGCAAGGAATTTGCCAAGTCCGCTCGGTTGACTAATTGGCCAGCAAGTCAATCTGACTGACTGGCCAAGGGATCCACGTGTCTCCCTCTCCAAGACTATGACTACAAGCACACATCATGCCTAGATTTTTTCAGGGTTCTAGGGATTGAACTCAGGTCCTCAAGTTTGTAGAGCAGGAACTTTATTGACTGAGTTATCACCCCAATTCAACAAGTCATAAGTATTAAGACAGATTTTATTGCCTAACAACAGACAACAAAAATAGGTTTTGAGGGGCTGGAGAAATGGTTCAGCAGTCACTAGTTTCTCTTCCAGAGGACTGGGGTTCAATTCTCAGCACCCATATGACAGCTTACGCCTGTCTATAACTCCATTTCCAAGGCTTCTAACACCCTTACACAGCCATATACACAAACAAAACATAAAATAAAAAAATTACTTATTTTTAAAAATGGGTTTTGAATCAGCTCTCAAAACCATAGGGACTTGGAGCCAGAAATTGTCAAGTGGAAAGGAAGAAGGGCTCATGAACCGATTCCAATTAATTTCCTTATCATAGACTGTTCCATATCTGTCAGCAAAAGGTTTTGTGGCTTCTCAATTTATACATTAAAAAGCAAATTATCCCAGTAGTCAGTCAGGAGGCAGAGGCAGATGGGTCTCTTCGAATTCAAGGCCAGCTTGGTTGTCTACATTATGAATTCCAGATCAGCCTGAGCTACAAAGTTAGTCCTTGTCAAGGAAAAAAAAAAAGTAATTTAGGAGTTGGAAAGGGAAACTAGGGATTAAAATATGAAGAACAGTGAAACTGACATCATATACAATAACCTATCAGTGGGGTCCCATTCTTAAGAGTTTGCTGAAACAGGACAAATAGAAGACTCCAAAGCTGTAGATCTCAGCAGTATCATCCACTGCTCTTCCCCTGCATAGCAGTATTTCCTGTCAGTTGTGCAACAGGAAAGAGAACAAACAATCGCATTTAAATGCTGCCCATCCTAAAGGTTGCAAAATACAATGTGGAAGTCGGGTAGAAATTCTGATGCTGTAATTTCCCACTATATGATGGGAGAAATTTCCTTCCATGTTTGGGATCATTATAAAGGAAAAGAGAATCTCTATCTTGTCCCTGTCCCTGGCACAGATCAGGCACTCAAAAATGTCAAGTTCATGAATGCATTCTTCCACCTTGCATCAATGCAGCTGGTGCTCCCTAAGTGTTACACAGTCCATAGGTTTTCTCCAAACACATTAAGGAAACCGAATCACACATGGCTTTATTCATTAAACATATACAGTCATATACAAATATATATCATTACTGTACAAATCTTACTTGCCCAAGTACCATTAAAGTAGTAGCAACCCTGTGTAAATGTTAAAGATTTCGGTAACTCAAGAAATTAAGTTGATTCTACATTTTTGGTAGGTTGTCCAAAGCTTCCAGGACAAGGAAGCAGGTGACTTGGCTGCAAGCATTGGGTCCTTAAAAGGAGAACCTGAGATAAGCCAGGAGTCCAGAGCAGTTAAGCAAGTTTTAGTGATCCCTTTCCTGACCGGCAGTCAACAGTGACCCTGAAGCAACAGGTCCTTGGATTTCCCACCAGGGCAAGAGGAAGGCTTCCATGAAATAGGGTGGTAGCTGGTTCTCCTTCTCAGGAGTGCTAGCAGCAAGGAGCTGAGTTCTTCTGCATTTAGAAGCCGAGCTTCCCTATGATCCCTCTGCATTCTTACATAAGTGGGACCTGCACTGCATTAAACTGATAATAGCAGCCTCTTACTAATTATAGCCCAGCCTTCATCTGTCTGTTAGGTTAAAATTTCCTTCGCTCTTGAAGCCACTTGAACAGAGAACCAGAAAAATGAGGTTATTTGTACCTTTCAGATGTTTTCTTCCTCTGGCTGGAGTTTCACTACCTACTTACTTCACATGTCTGCTTTGTGAACTGCAAACTCTGGGTTTTACTCTTAGTGCCTACTCATTTACCTTCTTCTCAGGCATAACTGAGATGGGGTGAATATTTTTGGGCCTGCTTAAGGCTGATGGGTGTGTATTTATGAATACATTTAAAATCACATTTCTTTAAAAGATAATTAACCAGCTAGCAAAAATAATAACCACCAACCAATGTACTGTGAGATGGTGTGTGTGTGTGTGTGTGTGTGTGTGTGTGTATGTGCATGTAAGAACACAATCACAGAAGCCACTAGAGGAAATGAATAGAAGAATATTATCTTGAGGCTCATATTGTTCTTAGATTGAATTGGTATAAAAACTAACTGAAAGGGTTACGGATGTAGCTCAGCTGATGGAGAGCTACCTTAGTATGCAGGGAACCCTGGGGAGGTACTGGAAGGAGGATCAGAAGTTCAAGGTCAGGGCTGTGGATATAGCTCAGTGGGCAAGAGTTTTTGCTGTACAAACATGAAGACCTGAGTTCAAATCTCCAGCAACTACCTAAAAAGCTGACTGTGGCTGCATATGCATCTGGGCCTGTAACCCCAACACTGTGTGGGAAGAGACAAGAGGACTGATGGCACTTGGTGATTTCAGGTTCAGTACGAAACCCTTTGTAAAAGGAAGAAGGTAGAAAGTGAAGGAGCAGGACATTCAGTGTCTTCCTTTGGCTTCTGCACACCCTCCAGCGACCCACCCACACTCTCACAGATTAACTTTCCTTTTTTAAATTCAAGGTCATCCCTAGCTACAAAGTGAATTTGAGGCTAGCCTAGTCTACATGTTTCAAAACAAAACACTAACTAAAGATACATTATAACAAGTAAAAATAAATCTATATTGTAAAACTTAGAGCAAAGCCTTCCTTCTAAAAGTCAACAAAGTAAAATTAATAAACTGAAGTAAACTTTTGATTCAAATAAGGACTAGAGAAGAAGAAACAAATGAGAGATGATAGAAAATTGTACTGAATGTGAGGCTCCCATTTAAAGAAAAAATTAGTTGTCTGAATTTTAAAAAAAGCAATATGCCAAACCATACATTTTCTACCAGAAAATCTCTATAAATAGATACAGATAAGGGTAGAGCATTGAGCATGCCTTTAATCCCAGCACTTGGGAGGCAGAAAGAGGCAGACAGATGTCTTGAGTTTCAGGCCAACCAGGGATGCATAATGAGACCCCCACATACACACAGAAAAGAAAAAGAAAAGAAAAGAAAAGAAAAGAAAAGAAAAGAAAAGAAAAGAAAAGGAAGAGGGAGGGAGGGAGGGAGGGAAAAAGAAAACAAAGACAAAGGCAAAAGTTAGAAGACAAAGAAAAAAATAGCCTTACAAATGCTCATCAGTGGAAGCTGGTGTGGCTTTTTAACACTTCCCTGTGCAATTAATTAAGCAAGTAAACAGAAAATCCGTATAGTTCTGGAAGAACTGAAAGCAACCAAGGGCAATGGTGGCGCACGCCTTTAATCCCAACACTCGGGGCGGCAGAGGCAGGTGGATCTCTGTGAGCTGGAGGCCAGCCTGGTTACAGAGCAAGCTCCAGGACAGCCAGGGCTACATGGAGAAACCCTGTTTCAAAAAAACAAAACAAAACAAACAAACAAAAACAACAAAAGAAACAAACCCAACAACCAAACTGACTCAACCAACAATGACAGAACACTCCTCCAGTAGCAGAAAATGCTCTCTCTTCAAACATGTATGGAACATTCACTAATCTACCATATACTCTGGATCCTAAAACAAGAAACTAGAAACCATGGTCCTCTACAAAAGCAATAAATACTCTTAACTCTCAGAATGCGAAGCCTCAAGGAGTTTTGCTTTCATCAGAAGTAGTGAAAAGAAAGTAGGATATACTCTGCCATTGCTATTTCCCAGTGGGAGAAACGCCAGCAGTTTGTACCAGTGCTGACAGAAATGTGCCAGAGAAGTCACATTTAGGAGAGAGCAGAAAAAGCCTGGAGATCAATGCTGAGGATTTCATACTTACTTATGGAAAATGGCTAAAGTCTAATTTACAAGGAGAGGGGTCAGCCTTGGCAAAGAACATGGATAGCTCATACTGTTAAGGGAGAGACAAGCATAGCAGAGATGTCTATAGGAGGGTGATGGATAGATAGGGAAGTTAACTGTTTTCTCAATGAAAAAGAAAGTAAGGTCTTCACCAAAGGCTAAGATAGGTGAGGGGGACTGACAAAGGATCTCATTATGCATCCCAGATTGGCCCAGAACTGGCGATTCTGCCTCTGCCTCTCAGGTGTTGAGACTGAAGGTGTGAGCTATCACAGCCAGCTAAGAAGGGAATTAGTCTTGAGAAGGTAAGGGACAAACCTCTAAGAAGCTGAAATGAATGCACTATAAAAATGAGTCAGAATTCCCAGGTCACGTTTAAATGTGATCAGGAACAGAAAGTGGGAAAGGAGAGGTGTTCTGCATTTCTTCCCTCCCAGGACTACATCCACACAGCAGGCAGACTTGATTTAACCAAGGTTGTGGCTTAGCCAAGTTGAAACAAGGCAGAAAAGGGGGAAGGGCACTGAGAGTGACTTACTGTCATGGACTGAGGAGTTTAAGCTACGAAGGGGGAAAGACAGGTAGGAGAGGGTGAAGAAAACAGGGTGAATGGACTCTAGGTCGCGCCGGGGTGAAAGGTGGTTATGAAGAGGAAAAAAGAATGCAACCCTTAAGGCAGATACAAGTAAGAAAATGTCTTTTATTTCTCCACCATTTTACAGAACTACAAAGGTCTATAAAAAGAAGGAAAGACCATTAGGGCTAAAAAGGATCCCAATAACTGCATTTCTGAATGGCCACCTAGTAACAGTATGAGATGCCACTCAGTGCCACACCACTTTCCTGATATGTGACATCTAGGCAAGTTCCTAAGTGCTGGAGCTTAGTTCCTGCATCTGCCAAATATTGTTGCAGGGCAAAGACAGAGTGAACATAATGAACACATTTAAACAGCGGCAGGCTCTTTGTAAGCATTCATTAAATAAACGTCTGCTGTCAGAAATATCGCTATCATGAGCTACTATTTATTACAATTCTACTTGACTACTTTAAAAAGATGCATTACTTAACAAAACTCAGACTGTTAGAAAAGCAAAAGTCACAGTAGGGAAAAGTTCAAGTATTCAAGTGTTAAACCTGGCTCAAGCTCAAATCATTACAGAATTTTCCCAAGTACTTTTCCTAATCTGGTCATTTCCCTACTTACTCTGGGACAGGGAGGAAATGACACATGTCATCTACTGGAACTCAGTAAACAATAGCCCTGCTGTTGGGCAATGGGTTCGGCTTCATTCTGAGCCCTATTTCCAGATTCTAGGGTATAATACCTTAACTCTTGTCCTACGATTGGCCTCAGTAACATATAAGAAACATCGCCCTCTGCATACTTGTGATATGTATGCATACATGCTCTCATTTTATATATTTTTTTAAATTTTATTTATTTTATGTACATTGGTGTTTTGCCTTCAGGTACGCCTGTATAAGGGCATCAGATCCCCTGGAACAGAAGTTACAGACAGTTGTGAGTTGCCATGTGGGTGCTGGGAATTGAACCCGGGTCCTCTGGAAGAACAGCCAATACTCTTAACCACTGAGCCATCTCTTCAGTCCCCTCATTTAAAAAAAAAAAAAATTAAAAGCAACAACAAAAATAAACCCAACGTATTACTAAATAATAGATATCTATAACTCCAGCACTTGGTAGGCTAAGGCAGGAGGGTGGGCAGTTGAAGCCAGTTTAAGCTGTACATAAAGAGACTCTGACAGAACATCTGCCTGATATGTATAAGGCCCTGGGTCAATCCCTAGCACCGAATGAAAACCTAACACTTAGAAAGGGAGCTTTTTTTTTTTTTTTTTTTTTACTTAGGAATGATTCCCATGTTCACCTCAACACAGATCAGAGGTCTTTATAATTCAAATAAAATGCCGAGTTATCAGCATTTCACAATCCCACAGGTTACTAGGAGACGGGAACTCCTCAGGACACTAGCCAGTCTGATACCCAACAGCCTTTGGGGCTGTAGATCTACCTCACTTCAGACCCCCTGTGTGCTCCAATACCAGTTTCAGTCCCAGCCCTGGCCCCAGCAGATGACTGCAAGCCCTACTAGAATGCTGCTCATTTGACAGTTTCAGGATGTAGCACCCCAAGGAAGCAAAAGTCCCCAGTGAAGCTCACTCTTTCACAGCCTAACCTGAAACACATCCAGGTGCAAAGTGTTTTGTTTTAGAGTTGGTCAGATTGTGAATCCAAGGCTTAAAAAAAAACAAAAATAAACAAATAAAAAACCTTTATGCTCTAATCTAGTCACTGGCAGAAGCAATCATCCCACTAGATAGAGAAAGGGAAAGAAGCAATTCCAAGTCAAGCCCAGAACTGGGTGCGGGCAGAGAAAGGCTCTTAGAGTCTGCAGCTGGCACTATTTATTTACCACATATTCCCTGCAGTTGGTGCCCAGCTCTAGACTTCAAAAAAAAAAGTTTTAAACCTGGTGGTGGTGGCAATGCAGGCCTTTAATCCCAGCACTCAGTAGGCAGAGGCAGCTAGATCTCTGTGAGTTCGAGGCCAGCCTGGTCTACAGAGTGAGTTCCAGGACAGCCAGAACTACACAAATGCTGTCTCAAAAAAAATTACAATATTTATTTTATTCTTAATTATGTGTATGAGCGTGGAGAGGTAGGAGGTATGAGCAGCTGAATGCATGTGCACTCCAAAGTCAGAGGTTTCAGAGCCCCATAGGCTGGAAGTGCAGGAGGCTGTAAGATGACTTTGTGGGTACTGGACACTGAACTCAGGTCTTTTGAAAGAGCAGTAACCACTGAGCTATATCTCCAGCCCCAGCTCTGAATAGTTTCTAGTATATAACTCAATGTGTCCTAAGAACAAGCTAAGCTTAGAGGGTGATCTTCCCCTGTCGGTTCTTCGGACAACTTATGGAGACAGTAGATATGATCTCTCCAGCAAAGACAGTCACTGTATTATGACTCTACCCAAACAGGCATGATGGCTGGACAGTCAAAGAGAGATTGCCTATGAATAGTGTAACTTACAGAGATGAAAATTTTCTATAAACTATAACAAACAATAATAAAAAATACAATTCACAAAAGCATAGAATTACGCGGAACGATGAAGAGGGCACTGAAGTAAACAAATCCAGACATGGTAGAGCTAAGCATCAAGTGTTTTTTTTTAAATATTTATTTATTTATTTATTTATTTATTTATTATGTACACAATATTCTGTCTGTGTATATGCCTGCAGGCCAGAAGAGGGCACCAGAGCTCATTACAGATGGTTGTGAGCCACCATGTGGTTGCTGGGAATTGAACTCAGGACCTTTGGAAGAGGAGGCAATGCTCTTAACCTCTGAGCTATCTCTCCAGCACCCGCATCAAGTGTTTTTTACACAAGCATCCATTTGCAGGGACAAACATCTGGAGAACACAGAAGGGATTTGGAATGAAGGCTTAAACTTTCTAAACTAATGTTTGAAAACTATAATGAAAATTCTAGCGATTTTTTGTGATTAAAAAAAATGGAGGAACTTTTGGGTCCAGATTTATCCAAGAAATAAAAAAATCCCTCATTTAGAATCCAGTAAGTTCAATTAACTTTTGTTTCCACAGAGCACTAATTAGTTCATCATCTGAAGGATATTTTTTCTTTTATGACTTCTCTTTATAAATGCTGCCTCTGAATTCTTTCTGGATTTCTCCCTTTCAGCTCACAAAATGTCTTTTTGTCCAGATTATTTTTTGCCAGAAAAGTCAACCCCAAACCACCTTTGCCAAGCCCACAAAACCTTCAGAATGGACTAAGCACATCACAAACCATGCTCTTCTTAGCTTCATTTTCACTTAGGTACCTGTCCTGTACCTTGGGCCATGATGGTTCATTCTTAAAACTCTTAGCTAGCCAGGCGTGGTGGCATACACTGTGAAGCCCATCACTAACGGTTAGGTAGAGGCTGGCTCTCTGAATTCGAGGCCAGCCTGGTCTACAAAGCAAGTTCCAGGACAACCAGAGCTATACAGAGAAACCCTGTCTAGAAAAACAAAACAAAACAACAACAAAAACCTCTTATCTAATGTATCTGGCTTACATTACCAGCATCCACAATCTCTGAATACAAACCCCAAGAATCAAATTCCTAGCAAAGGACAGCAACAAAGGACATGGCAATGCCATGGGTTGGTATGGATGGCAAGCACCAGGAACACTGTGTCAGGAAGGATTCTGAGTCTCCCTCCAGTAGAGCTCCATAACAGAGTGAAGTCAATTTTGGCATTGTCGTCATGAGCACAAAAGAGGATGGCTCTTCACTTTGTTCACTGTCTGCCCTACAGCTAGTGTAACCCACACTATTCTCAACCTTGGTCTACCTGAACTTTAGCCAATAGAATGCTGCTATATGTGAATGGGGAATGAAATTTGTGCATAAGTGTTCTGTCTCCTTTACACCATTCTATACCTACTCAAAGGAGAACTCCAAAGGATGAAGAGAAAGATGACTTCATTATAAGGAACTTCCAACCTGAGTCAAATTTCAGTCAGATAGTATTACTGGCTTTCAACTCTTTGGCTTGCTCAGCTTGTTTTCTTATATAACCCAGGACCACCTACCTAGGGATGGCTCTGCCCATTATATGCTGGGCCCTTCTGTGCCTATAATTAATTAAGAAAATGCCCACAGGGGCTGGAGAGATGGCTCAGAGGTTAAGAGCATTGCCTGTTCTTCCAAAGGTCCTGAGTTCAATTCCCAGCAACCACATGGTGGCTCACAACCATCTGTAACAGGGTCTGGTGCCCTCTTCTTGCTTGCAGGCATACATGCAGACAGAATATTGTATACATAATAAATAAATATTTAAAAAAAAGGAAAATGCCCACAGGCAGGTCCACAGATTAAGCTGACAGAAGCAATTCAACAATTGAGGTTCCCTCTTCCCAAGTGTGTCAAGTTGACAACTAAAGCTAACTATGACATGCAGCAAGTACTGTATACACCGAGCCATCTCCCAAGTGTTTTAAGACCTTATTTTAATTATGTATATACGTGTGCGGAAGAGTACTATGTACACGACTGCAGTGCCTGGCAAAGAGAGAAGAGGGTACTGGATTCCCTGGAGCTGGAGTTACGGGTAGTTATGGTGCTGGGAAGTGACTCTGGTCCTGTGCAGGAGCAATGTGCAAGGCTCTTAAGTCTCTAAGCCATCCCTCCAGCCCTTCTAATTTTTAGGCAAGGTGTGGTAGCTCACACCTTTAAGCAGCCATATTTCTATGAATTCAAGGCCAGCTTATTTACACAGTGTAGTCTATGCCAGTTAGGCTACAGAGTAAGATACTCTGTCTCAAAAAAAAGTGTATGTATTTTAGCAGTAGGTACAATAATTTGTTCCATTATATCTTCATGCACATATATATGTGCACATATATATATAAAACTTTTCACTAAAATGAGTTATGCCCTCTCCATCTCAGCTTAATCACAGTTGCATAAAAGCAATAAATCAATACACAAGTTAGTCTTCACTCTCCCCAAAGCTTACTTAATGTGACCTTTGTATTTATCTGGTTTCTCCTCTTTACAGCATACCAAATCACAAGAAGCAGGCTTGGGATCACCAATGACCCACAAGCCATTCTTAGAACCCAATATCCTCCCTCTCTGAACTGTCTTAAAATACAGATGGTGCAGAAAGCTAGTAACTCAAAAGAGAGCCTTCCAGACTCTGCACACCAGGAGGACCAGGGAAATCACACATTTAACAAACGAGTTGACTGTGAGAAGGCTGTGGCAGTTTATTACAGTACCATCTACAGAACTTTCTACAATTACGGAACTGTTCTTTGTGTGTGCCACCAACTGTGACACTCCCTAGCCAGCTGTGGGTGCTAAACATCCTGGAAATGTGGCTGATGTGACTCAGCAATGGGATTTTAAACTGGCACAGTGGTGTACTCGGAGGGTATGGCAGGGGGACTGCCTTGTGTTCAAGGCCAAGCTAGACTTCTTATGTGGTATAGTCCAGTACAGTCTGGGCTAATAAAACTATTTATTTATTTATTGGTTTTTCGAGACAGGATTTTTCTGTAGCTTTGGAGCCTGTCCTGGAACTAGCTCTTATAGACCAGGTTGGCCTCGAACTCACAGAGATCCGCTGCCTCTGCCTCCCGAGTGCTGGGATTAAAGGCGTGTGCTACCACCTTCCCGCTTAATAAAGCACTTTCTTTATTCTCAAATATAAAAACAAACTAAAAATCATGAAAGAGAATTTTAAATTTAATTAGTAGTAATTTAAATAACCATCCATAGCTAGTGGCTACCATGCTGGACAATAGGCCTAGAAGCAAGAAAATGAATCTAGCCTGCCTAGAGCACAGAATGCTCTCAAAGTTTATCATGTCACTTCTCTGCATATTCTGAGAACAAAGGAAGAGTTAAGCCTTCTGTTGCTATAGAAACAGATTCCTGCCACAGCTGTGAGCCCCCAGAGGTACAATGATGCAGTAAGGTTTCCCCACATGACTCAGGAGCTGTTCTTCCTCTGGGAGTGGAGCTCAAAGCCATGCTGGGCTCTAGCTTCCTGCTGGCCCCCTTGTTCATAGTGATTGTTTGCGCAACAGCATGAGGCCAGAGTGATAAGGCTTCATGGAATCTGGAATTCTTGAGCAGGAAGAGCATGTAAAAGAAAGCAGCTAGCTAACCCCACTTACTTTCCCAAAGAGGGAAAACAAGAAAAGCATAACTAAGGTGACTTGCTCATTTTTGTTTGTTCTATACAACTGAAGGCAAGAAGTAACACCACTTTATTACTGCAAGGAACCTAAACTGTAGTTCAATGAAATACAAAGCTGTAAATTAAAAGTAGGTGAAGGAACAATCTGTGTTATTGGAAGGCAGATCTCTAAATTTGAGTCCAGCCTGGTCTACAGAGTGAGTTCCAGGACAGCCAGGGCTACACAGAGAAAACCATGTTTTGAGAACTCCCACCCCCGCAAAATTAACCAAAGTACAGGACAAGAATTAGAAAAGGAATGTCTAAGAACACAAAGGACAACAAAAGGACCAGTGTATGATGCCAAGGACTTCTCAAAGGAGAACTCCAAGAGGATTTAAAAAAAAAAAGTAAAAGTAAAATTGTAGATATGGCTGGGTGATGGTGGCAGCAAAATGCCTTTAATTCCAGCACTTGGAAGGCAGAGGCGTGTGGGTCTCTGAGTTCACCAAGCCAGCCTGGTCTACAGAGTGAGTTTCAGGACAGTCAGGGCTATACAGAGATCCCTGCTTTCAAAAAAAAAAAAAAAAAAAAAAAAGTAGGTATAAATGCAAAGCACTTTAAGTGTTTCGAAGGACATTAAATCTTACATTCAAGAAGTACAAACAATGAGCAGGACATATAAAAGTAAGTCAAGTGAGGATCACATTATAGTAAGCTAAGACCAGAACAAAGAGAACAGAACAGCAGACAAAAGATTAGCTCTAAGAGTTTAGAAGCAGACCTCACCACTGCAACTTCAGAACTAAACAAAACACAGAGGTAAAACTAACTAATGAAAGGGGAAAACACACACACAAAAACCTACAAACCCCGAGGGTTTTTTTTAAATCCAGTTTAATTAGCCAATGGTCATAACAAATAAAAATGTATGTAGCAAGCAAAAAACAAAAACAAAGAAAACAAAAAAGTTTAGTAATAGACTGACAAACCTGTATAGCCCACCTATGACTTTAGGGAGTACAGCTCAGGATGAAGAAAGATGGAGAAGGAACAGGAGGCAGAGAAGGGTGAGCAGGTGGGTGAATCCAAGTGAGCAGACGTTATCAAAAAAGAATAGCAATAACTTATTCTAGGGTATGAAAACAAAGTGGATTATAATACGGAACCAAAGCAATGTGTAACACAAACTGTGGGCTCTTATTTAGGAAGAGAGTAGAGACAACTGTAGGAGCCAGCCATGATCGTGGATTTGGGCATAACAATAATGATTTAACTTTAGATTTTGTTGAAGTATGCAGACCAAAAATTTAAGAGGAACAACTAAAAAGAACCGAAAGCATCCAGATGGGAGGGAATGGAGAAAGGTATGGAAGTATGGGATAAAGACAACCCAAATTTATCTAACGGAAGATATGAAACAAAATATATGGCCAGGCTGGGTTTGATGGTGGGCACTTTTAATCCCTACATTCAAGAAGCACTGAGTACTTTCCCAAAGAACCCAGGTTCAATTTCCAGCACCTACAAGGCAGCTCACAATTGTCTGTAACTAAGATCTGAAACTCACACACAGACGTGCATGCAAAACACCAATACACATAAAGTAAATTATATTAAAAAACAAAAATATTTAAGGGGCTGGAGAGATAGCTCAGAGGGGCTGGAGAGACGGGACGGCTCAGAGGGGCTGGAGAGACAGGACGGCTCAGTGGTTAAAAGCTTGGCTGCTCTTCCAGAGGGCTCAGGTTCAATTCACAGCACCCACATGGTGCTACGACACCACTGTCTGCAACTCCAACCCCAGGAGATGTGGCAGTCTCACACAGACATACAGACAAAACACCAGTGCAAGGAAAAATAAAAATAAATCATTTTTTAAAAGTTTTAAGATTACTTTTGTGTATAGCTGTTTTGCCTGTGTACATCTATGCACCACACATATGCCTGCTGCCTTCAGAGGCCAGAAGAGAACACTGGATCCCCTGCAACTACAGCAACAGACTTGTGAGCCACCATGTAGGTATCTGGACCCAAGTCTCTGCGAGAGCAGCCAAGCACTCTTCACTGCTGAGCATCTCTCCATCCCCTGAAAGGCTTTCTAAAGCCTCCTTTCCATAGTCTGGATGAAAGCACCAACTTGGGAGCAGAGGCTATGTCTATTTTGGGTCACACAAGGATTTCTGATTAAAGTAGGTCTTAGTATTATAAGGCCTAACACCCCTTCAGACCTGTGCCACTTTTAAGATCACATGGTACTCCCACTCCCAGGAGCAGGCCCGTGTGGATTTTTTAGATTTGCCAATTCTAGTTTATTAAGACGTTAAGCTCCTTTACAGAGCCAAGAACTCAATGCTTGTCAATTATTTTTATTTCTGGTAACATTTGAGGAGTTTTAAAGCTGCAGGTGTATGATAACTATTTGTAAAAGTTCTGAAAATAATTTCAGAAGTTAAAAATAGATTTTTTTTTTATAAAAAATTATATTCTTGGGGCCGGAGAGATGGCTCAGCAGTTAAGAACACTGTCTACTCTTTCAGATGACCTAGGTTCAATTCCCAGCATCTACATGGTGGCTAACAACTGTGTATACTCCAGTTCCAAGGAATCTGATACCCTCTTTTGGCCTACATGGGCACTAGGCATACATGTGGTACACAGACATACCCAACATACACGCAAATAAAACACCCATACCCATACAATAAAATAAGAAAGTCTTTCTTTTCTTTTCTTTTTCTTTCTTTCTTTCTTTTTTTTTTTAATATATCTTAAAACAGGGACTCTCTATGTAGCTTTGGAGCCTATCCTGGAGCTCGCCCTGTAGACCAGGCTGGCCTCGAACTCACAAAGATCCACTTGCCTCTGCTTCCTGAGTGCTGGAAAGGTGTGTGCACCACCACGGCCCAGCAAAATAAGTAACTCTTTTTTAAAAAAAAAAAAAAGCAGTTCTTACATCTGTAAATCCAATCCCATCCATTTATAAAGATAGTGACTGAGGTGGACATGGGGCACACACCTGTATTCTCAGCACTTAGGAGGCTAAGGCAAAAAGATTGCCATAATATCCAGGAAACCTGGAATTCAAAAAACAGACAAACAAGTTAGTGAAAAATTAACAACAACAAAAACAAAACCACGGCAAATGAGTCTGTGATCAGGATGAAAATCTCAACAACTCAGTTCTTTTTTTCTCTTTGATATTAACAAAGCAGATCCTAAAATTTATCTGGAAACAAAAAGAGCCCAAAATAGGCCGGTTTTGTTTTTATTGTTGTCTGAAACACTCAAAACTGCTTTTTGTGATGCAAAGACACAGGGAATGTTGTTATTTGTGCAACATACTAGAGGAAAATGTGAAACTGCCCATTAGGGCGGGCGCACCAGATATCCTGTCATTAAGAATCCCAGCTATAAACAGCAATTCGGGGAACTCTGTACTTCACTTTGTCACTCTAATCTTGATCTCTAACTGTAACCCTACAAAGTTTCACTTAACCAACAGTCCTCCTGAAAAATAATTCAGTAAGGTAAAAGGATTTGCCCTTCCCACATAGCTAGGAGTGGGGGCACACGCCTCTAATCCCAGCACTGGGGATCTCTGTTGAGCCTGAGACGGACCAGCTTGGTCTACAGAGCGAGTTCCACGATATTCAAAGCTACACAATAGACTCTGTCTCAAAAACAAACAACATAGTGACCAGGACAGCATCAGCACATCAGCACAATGACAGACAAACTGACCAGTAAGAAATATGCCTGCGAAGACTAGATAGGATAGGTGGCTCTACAAACCAGATGGTAAAGACTCGATTATTGCTAGCAGGACGTTAAGAGAGCTGGTTATTCATATGAAAAAAGAAAAACCTATTAAAAAATTTAATTCTCAAAATTGGGAGTCATGGTGCACCCCTACAGTACCAGTCCTTGGCTATGTAGCAAATTTTGAGTATTGCCAGGGCTATATAAAACTCTGAGAAAACACCGGGCGGTGGTGGCGCATGCTTTTAATCCCAGCACTCAGGAGGCAGGGGCAGGCGGATCTCTGTGAGTTCGAGGCCAGCCTGGTCTACAAGAGCTAGTTCCAGAACAGGAACCAAAAGCTACGGAGAAACCCCCTGTCTCGAAAAAAAAAAAAAAAGGGGAACATCAGATGTTAATGCTGCAAAGATGACAGTGGATTGCTGTGGTAGCAAATCTAAAACCAATTTACACATTGCAAATCTGTATATATATACAACACACACACACGTATTTAGACACCAGGATGCAGGCTACGCAAAGTATAGAAAATTAACAGGTACAATAAATACAGTTCTGGACAAACGAAAGCAGCAAAAATAATATATGATATATATGTACGTGATTATATATTACACACACACATATCAGGATAAACAGCAGAGTCAGGGAAGTGGTTATTGTTGAGGAAGATGGAGAAAATGAGAATGCAAAGGACATACACAATTATGTCTATAATATTTTAACTATCATTTGCCTATTAAGTATATCACCCCCTAGTGTGAAAACATCATAAGGCACCAAAAAGCTCCTAGTCAGTCACTCCACTATCTGCTTTCCTGAAACGTTCACATGAAACAAATAAACAAAAAATGAAACAGCACTAACCATTTGACTTATCCATTCACCAACCATAAGACACAATCTTCTGAGTTCATTACTAAGAGTAAAGGGAAGGAAAAAGGGGCTTCAGGCTGCAGCTGGGATCCTAAGATAAGCATCCAGCAACCTCCAAGGAAGAAAAATAGGAGAACGACTACTACTGCTAAATAAAACACACGTTTTCCTTAAGTGTTCTGCTCCTTAAACAAAAGACACTTTATAATATAACAATGCCATCATAGAAAAGTTGAACTTCTGCTACACAATCTAAGTTGTATAGGAATTGGTATAGGTCACCCCAGGGCCCAGAACTCTCCCTCCAAGTACTGGTGCCCCTTTCTCTATTAGTTGTTACTGGCTCTCATGCATCAAATATAGACTTCCTGTTTCTCCCTTTTGAAAACTGGAAACTTGGAACTGGTATGAGACTTTGGGGGGAAAAAAGTACAAAGTCAGGAAAACACAAAAAGAGTCAGCCATGACTTTTCAAATCTTTTTTTCTTTCTTTTTCTTTTGAGACAGGGTTTCTCTGTGGAGCCTGTCCTGGCACTTGTTCTGTAGACCAGGCTGTCCTGTGAACTCACAGAGATCCGCCTACCTCTGCTTCCTGAGTGCTGGGATTAAAGGCATGCACCACCATTGCCCTGCCCAGCCCAGCTGACTTTTTGAATCTTCACAGCTGTAAAACTTCTCAGATTTTCCTGTGTCCACACCTTACATAAAGCAGTGGTTCAGAAATGAGTCCTGTGGAACTGTGAATCAATAAAGATGATGACAATTAAAACTAAGGCTCAGAGAGAGATGGCTGTGGTGGTTCATACCTATAAACCCAACACAAGGAGCTGAGGCAGGATTGTTAGTTTGAGGCCAGCATGGGATACAAAGTTATAGGCCAATATAAGCAAGACCTTATTGTCTCTAAGAAAGTGATGGGGTGGGGGGGTTAGTTCAGTTGACAGAATGCTTGCCAGCATGCATGAAACCTTAAATTCAATTCCCAGAGCCATATAACCAGGAAGTTATTTATGCGTGCTATCCCAGCAGTAGGGAGGCAGAGGCAGGAGGACCAGAACTTCAAAGTCAAGTACAGCTATATATACAGGGAGGTAAAGGCTAGATTGGAACACATGAGACCCTAGTTCAAAGCAAGCACAAGCCCCCAAAACTTTCAAACTTAATCTTAGGTTTGGAGAAAGGTTTTGGGCAAATGTTTTTGAATACTGGTATCTTGGCTTATTCTAAACTAATTTCCTTCTTTTTAACGTGAGTTTTGCTTTTATGTACATCTGTGCAGCATACTCTGTGCAGGACTCACAGAGGTCAGAAGAGGCACTGGAACACCATGGAGCCAGATTTACACACAACAGTAACAACGTGAATGCTGGGAACAGAACCTGGGTCCTCTAGAAGAGCAGAAAATGCTCTTGACCATTGAGACACCTTTTCAGCCCTACTCTAAATTCTTTGTTGTTTTGTTTTGTTGGTTTTTTTGAGACAGGTTTCTCTGTATACTCCTGGCTGTCCAAGAACTTGCTCTGTAGACCAGGCAGGTTCCCAACTCAGAGATCTGCCTGACTCTGCCCCTTGCCACCTGAGTGCTGGGATTAAATGTATGGACCACCACTGCCACCACCTGGCTAAGTGTTTTATGTTTGTTTGTTTTGTGACTATATATTCTGGATATTAATCTCATGTTGGATCAATACCTGGAGGATTTCTCTCATTCTATAAGCTATCTTTCCCCCCCCCCAACACAGGGCTTCTCTGTGTTGTCCTGGCTGTCCCAGAACTGACTCTGAGGAGCAGGCTGGCCTAGCAATCATTTTCTTACTATGCAGAAGCATTTTAATTTAATATGACCCCATTTTGAACCAAAAGTTTTAAGGGCAAAGAAGCTCTACAAATCCACTCTTTGAATCACAACTTCAACCTGGAGATAGGCAGACAGCAAAGACACTACTTGTGATCCTCAAAAGGGCATCATTGCCATCTCATGGCCCAGAAAGCAGATATCCTGCCTCTACATGGCTTCCAGTGCTCTGGCCCCAGCCCCTTTCATGATGCTTTTAGACTGCAATGGGATCTAAACGGATTTAAAGTGTTGAGGCTCCAATCTCACTGTTCATGCAGCTGTTATCCATTCACTAGCCCATGTTTCTCTGTTCTGTTCCGCTGTCCTGCATTTTGAATTCAGAGCTTGGTGTCAGCAAGGAAAGCACCAGAGCTGTTATGCAGCAGCCTTTGGCTGTGTTCTACCCAGGGATGTATCATCCACAACCTCCTCACATCCCTCCCCCACCAGCTACCAAAAACTCCCCTGGTGAGAAATGCTATTATAAGAAGGGGTGGCTGCTTTGTGACTCACACTGTTTCATTAAAAAGATTTTTTTCCCCCAAACAAATTTCAGTAAAGAAATCCAAAGGTTTTCCAAAGCCACAGCAAAATAGAACAGCTCATAATAGTATTTTTCATAGGTCTGCCACTTCACTGGAAATCCATACCCAAACACAGAAGATGTTTATATTCACTTAGCTTTTTGTGTTGCATTTGGCCTTCGGGTCAAGAGAACAGGTAAGAAACTGATTGATTAAACTCAGCAAAAATAACTGGGCTTGTCGGAGATTATGATGAAAGGCAGCTAGCTTGTAAGCCACAGGTCTTACCTACAGCTCTCCAGGGCATCTGTTACAATGGTATAGAAGTTTCAACAGACACATTCAATGCAATGCCCATCAAAATCCTAGCAAAATTCTTCAAAGACCTCGAAAGAACGGTACTCAACTTCATAGAAAAGAAAAAACCGAGGATAGTCAAAACAATAAAAGAACTTCTGGAGGCAGCACAATCCCTGACTTCAAACTCTACTACAGACCTACAGTACTGAAAACAGCCTGGTATTGACATAAGAACAGAGAGGAGGACCAACGGAACTGACTAGAAGACCCGGATATCAATCCACACATCTTCAAGTACCTGATCTTTGATAAAGAAGCAAAAAATATCAAATGCAAAAAAAAGGCATATTTAACAAGTGGTGCTGACATAACTGGATATCAACATGTAGAAAAATGGAAATAGACCCATATCTATCACCATGCACAAAACTCAAGTCCAAATGGATCAAAGATTTCAACATAAAGCCAGCCACACTAAACCTTATAGAAGAAAAGTGGGAAGTACACTCGAACGCATTGGCACAGGGAACCACTTCCTAAATAAAACCCCAGCAGCACAGACACTGAGAGAAACAATTAATAAATGGGACCTCCTGAAACTGAAAAGTTTCTGTAAAGCAAAGAACACGGTCAGCAAGACAAAACGACAGCCTACAGAATGGGAAAAGATCTTCACTAACCCCACATCAGACAGAGGTCTGATCTCCAAAATATACAAAGAACACAAGAAACTGGACACCAAAAGAACACATAATCCAATAAAAAATGGAGTACAGACCTAAACAGAGAACTCTCAACAGAGGAATCTAAAATGGCTGAAACACTTAAGGAAATGATCAACATCCTTAGTCATCAGAGAAATGAAAATCAAAACAACTCTGAGATTCCATCTTATACCTAAAAGAATAGCCAAGATCAAAAACACTGATGACAACTTATGCTGGAGAGGTTGTGGGGAAAAGGGAACACTTCTGCATTGCTGGTGGGAATGCAAGCTGGTACAACCCCTCTGGGTGTCAGTGTGGTGATTTCTCAGAAAATTAGGAAACAACCTTCCTCAAGACCCAGTAATACCACTCTTGGGTATATATCCAAAGGATGCTCAATTGTGCCACAAGGACATGTGCTCAATTATGTTCATAGCAGCTTTGTTTGTCATAGTCAGAATCTGGAAACAACCTAAATGCCCCTCGACCGAAGAATAGATAAGGAAAATGTGATACATTTACACAATGGAGTACTACACAGCAAGAAAAAATAATGATAGCTTGAATTTTGCAGGCAAATGGATGGAACTAGAAAACATTATTTTGAGTGAGGTAACCCAGACACAGAAAGACAATTATCACATGTACTCACTCATGGTGGTTTTTAAACATAAAGCAAAGAAAGCCAGCCTACAATCCACAATCCCAGAGAACTTAGACAACAATGAGGACACAAAGAGAGACTTACATAGATCTAATCTACATGGGAAGTAGAAAGTAGAAAAAGACGAGATCTCCTGAGTAAATTGGGAGCATGGGGACCTTGGGGGAAGGTTGAAGGGAAAGAGGAGATGCAGGGAGGGGAGCAGAGAAAAATGTAGAGCTCAATAAATATCAAAAAAAAAAAAAAAGAAGAAGTTTCAAACGGGCGTTATTGGCGCACACCTTTAATCCTAGCACTCGGGAGGTAGAGGCAGGCCAATCTCTGTGAGTTCGAGGCCAGCCTGGTATACAAGAGCTAGTTCCAGGACAGGCTCCAAAGGCACAGAGAAACTTTGTCTCAAAAAAAAAAAAAAAAAGTTTCAAAAGTATCTAACCAGGGTTGAGTACACCCAACAGCGATGGTTTACACTGGTATTTGAGGACAGCTGTGACAGCAGTGACTAGTGTTTTAGAAAACTCTATCAAGTTTAAATGGTATTATATCTTTGAGGGTGCAGATAAACAGAATAAACAATATTTCACAAAACTAATTTGTTAGTGTGGAATCCCAAGGGTTCCTTTAAGTTCCTGTAGAATTTCCAGTCCATGAGGGAGTCTCAAGATAAACAAGTCCTGGAGCTGGAGAGATGGCTCATAGGTTAAGAGTACTACCTGCTGTTCCAGAGGTCCTGAGTTCAATTCCCAGCAACCACATGGTGGCTCACAACCATCTGTAATGAGATCTGGTGCCCTCTTCTGGCCTGCAGGCATATATGCAGACAGAATCACTGTATACATAATAAATAAATCTTAAAAAAAAAAAAAAAAGATAAACAAGTCCTAACCTGATCTTCTCTAAGGAAAAGGGGTTACTGGAGATGGAAACAAATGAACATGTCTCCAAAGAGCCCAAAAATGTGGGCAAAATGACCACACAGGCTTGGGGTCCTGGGATTTTCTAGTTCTGTCCCAAATCATCTAAGTAACTCTGCTTCTCCCAACATGCTAAGAAATCACCTTTGGCCTTATAAGATATTGTATAACACACAATATGGAAGTGAGTATTTTTAGAATAATCCTATTTTATAGAGGGAAGGGTACTACACAGAAGTAGTCTGGGGCTATGTTATAAGTCTAATTCACCAAGACCACAATGGCAAAGTACACGCATACACATACATACACACATGTGCGTGCATGTGCACACACACCAACACTGCACAAGCACCTTTCAGAAATCAAGGCATTATCTGTCAGTTGTCATAGTTCCTCAATAAAACAAAAAGAAAAAGCTATCTTAACACGAACCTTTTAAATTCTTCATTTTGAGCAATAAGTACCCTTTGTAACAAAGGTTTATTAGTTATTCTTGGAGAATAATAGTCACTGGTGTTGGTTATCACACAAGGCTTCTTTAGTAAATTACTGAAAACAGCATTAAAACCAGGGATAAAAGAAAAAGGAACCAAAAAAAAAAAAAAAAAACCCAAACAAACCCTGATTCAAAAATAGATTGAGGAGGGGCTGGAGAGAAGATTCAGCAGTTAAGAGCACTTGCTGCTCTTCCAGAGGACCCAGATTCAATTCCCAGAACCCACACAGAAGCTCATAACCTTCTGTAACTCCAATTCTGGGAGACTGGAATAAAAGTGTAGCAAGCACAAATGTGGTACAAAACACCCATACACACGAAATAATAAAAAAAAAAGTTAAATAAGCAAATTACATGAACACATATTTTTACAAAGATACATGAATGGCTAGGAAAAAAAATTTATCATATGACAGAAATGTAAACTACAACATTACACTTATTAGGTTAGCTATTATCAAAAAACAAAACAAACAAACAAATAAGCAAAAAAGGCCAGATATGGTGATTCCACACCTTTAATCCCAGCACTTAGGAGGCAGAGGAAGGTAGAGCTCTGTAAATTTAAGCCAGCAGGGTCTAAGTAGTGAATTCCAGAATATCCCCCAGCAATATATAGCAAGACCTGAGAGAAAGGGGATAATGGTTCTGAAACAGAGGGGCTGGAGACATAACTCATCTTAGTAGTCTTTGCAGTCAATGTATGACACCAAGTTCAATCACCAGCACCAAACAAACCAGGCAAGTAATTCTAGCACTCAGGAGCTGGTGAATGTGGGGGGATTTATCACATTTATCCTCAGCTACATAGTGAGTTTGTCAGCTTGAACCATATGAGACACTATCTCAAAAAAAAAAAAAAAAATACAATCTAGCAATTTTACTCCTAGGTATATGAGAAAAATATGGGGATATGTCTTAGTGGTGTACTGGAACAGCTGTGGTGGTGGTGGTGGTGTCAAACCAGGGTCTCAATTTGTACATTCACAGCAGTATTAGCCACAACACGGAAGCAATTCTTCTGTCAGTGACAGACACAGAGACGCAACTATGCTACATCTATTCTATATCATATACTTTGTCACACACATTGTGTGGTGTATGCTCAACCCTAAAAGGGAAGGAAATTCTGGCAGGAAACGCAACAACATGGATAAGATTAAGGGCATTATGTTAAGTGAAATAAGATAGTCACACGAAAATACTTTACAACTACTTACGTGCCGTCCTTAGTGCTCCACTCAACTACACACTTAAAAATGGTGACAATGGCCGGGCGGTGGTGGCTCACGCCTTTAATCCCAGCACTCAGGAGGCAGAGGCAGGTGGACCTCTGTGAGTTTGAGGCCAGCCTGGTCTACAAGAGCCAGTTCCAGGACAGACTCCAAAGCTACAGAGAAACCCTATCTCGAAAAACAAAACAAAACATGAGCCAGGCGGTGGTAGCACACACCTTTAGTCCCAGAACAGGGAGACAGAGGCAGGTGGCTCTCTGTAAATTAGAGACCAGTCTGGTCTACACAGTGAGACAGCTAGGGCTACTCAGAAAAACCCTGTCTTGAAAAACCAAAAAAGATGCTGGTAAATTTTATTACACATATTTTACCACAGTAAAAAGCAACTGGTGGGGGCGGGGACACACTGAATTGATACACTATGGAGCTCAAAAACCTACACTTACCAAACCAAGGAGGAAATTGCCTTAACAAAGACAGATTTTAAAAGTGGTGAATCATGTTTCTAGAAAAACAATATTCAATGACCAGAAAACAAAGGGATAACAAAGATACTGAAGTCCAAGGATAAACTTCACAATTTTGAAAAGAAGCCCTTCTTTAGACCTTCTCATTGGGAAGACAGAGAGCCCCCCCTATACTAGGTCACACGAGACAATGCTTTGTCACAACACAAAGATCACCTGACTAGCCCAGAAACAAAGTCACCGAAGAAGAGTTCAGAAGAAACACCTTTGCAGCAGCCTCACACATATCTGAGTGTGGTTATGCAACATAGAACTGATAAAGCAGATAAAATCTACAGCCAGATTCTTAAAAAGAAAGAAAGCAAAGATTCTTGAAAAGAATGTTAATCTTTAAGATGTTCCCGGCGCCTACAAAAGCTCCTGGTATGTAGCAGGTACTCAATAGATATCAACAGACTGAATGAATGTCTTAGTGCAATCAGTCTACACAGGCAGGAGTCTCATGCTTTGAGACAGTGAGGGAAACCCGGAAGCTAGGTAATGTATCCTCTTTAGTGTCATGATTTATCCTAGATCTTGACCTCTGACTCCCGGCTGGGCCTGCACCTGTGAGGCCACAACTCAGTAGGCCCTTCAGTGGTACCAGCAGCTAGAGGCAGCTGGGCCTTATATAAACAATCAGGGGGAAGGCACACAGAAGGGGACACTGCTACAGTTACTGTCTGTTCTGAGCCGCTCAGTTCCCAAGACCATGGCAGATTGGCCTAGGCCTTTATGTAGGAGAGAAATGCTTAGTTCCATGTGAAAAAGAAGAATGCTCTTGGTGAAAAACACTTGTACAGATCCTGTCTAAGAAAATATCTAACTAGTTTAGAAGTATCAGAAAACAATGCTAATGAATGCACCAAAAATACCACCAACTTCTTTCAGTTTCAGAAGAAAAAATGAAATCCATGACAGAGCTGAGTAGATGCTACGCTAACTGCACTCCCAAAATATGTTACAAATTCTCCTCAGCTTTACCAAATTCTGGGATTGGGGTCCAGTCATCTGCATTGTTAGGCAGCTCCCCAGAGAATACCAGGCAGTCAAATTTAAAACTATTCTGGAGCCATTCACAGTTACCAGGAGAACTCTTGTCTATATCCGTTTTGTTCCTGTTATATGCCCAAGAGTGCACTATAAACTGTTATCAAGCCTCACCTCACCTGGGCAGAGACACCAGGCTATTGGGCCTTCACTCTCCCACGTGCCTTCCAAGACTGACAAAGCTAGGGAGCTTGCAAGGTAAACTGCCAACAGTCCAGAAACTGTCCCAGCGCTGACTTAAGATGAAACTTGGTTCCTTATTAACTCCATCACTGGTCTTCACTCCTTATCCAAACAGCACACCAGAGACAAGAACCCAATTCTGAATGCAAAGAGAAACCTGGTTCTCTCTTTTTTTTCCCCTTGGTTTTTTTGAGACAGGGTTTCTCTGTGCAGCCTTGGTTGTCATAGACCTCACTTTGTAGACCCGGCTGGCCTTGAACTCACAGATCCACCTGCCTCTGCCTCCTGAGTGCTGGGATTAAAGATGTGAGTCCACACAGCCACCTGGTGCTATGTGAACATAAGACTGAGAAGTACAAACTACTAGGTCTCTGATAAGCCCCTTCTAGTACTTAAACCTATAATGTTAAGAAGCTAAGAACCAGCCAGGCTGTGGTGGTGCACACTTTAATCCTAGCAAGGGAGAGGCAGAGGAAGAAAAATCTCTTGAGTTCAAGGCCAGCCTGGTCTACAGAATGAGTTCCAAGACAGTCAGGGCTACACAGAGAAACCCTGTTTTGAAAAACCAAAAGGGCAGGAAGGAATTGCTAAAAAGCAACCATTTGATTTGGACTGGGCCACAGCAAAGCTTGGGGTGCAGGAAGATGAATAAAAATCTACATTAATCTATCATTCTAGAGACTAAGGTTAGGATTCAAGTTTGGGACTAACTTCAAGATCCAAGTACTACAATCTCAGAGACCTGTTATGGTTAACCTAATTTAAGGCTAAATAAGAGCAGAACCAATATCCCACTTAAGTCAACCCTGGTTCCCTAGGAGGTTTTTCCTGCCAAATTTGGATGCATCACAAGTTTTACTTTATTTGTGTGCATGTATGTGTGCGCATGTGTATATGGACATGTGGAGGTCAGAGGACAACTTAAGAGAGTTGATTCTCTCCTTCCACCATGTGGGTCCTGGGGACTGAACTCAGATCATCAGCTTGGTGGCAGGTGTCCTTATCTGCTAAGCCACCTTGCTGGCTATAACTGGCTATTTTAAAACTTGAGTTCAGTGCCCATTGAGCTTGGATGGATTATCATCACATTTGTAAAATACACAGAATGTTCCTTCCCAAGAATGGAGCTAGCACTTTGGTTAAGGATGCCCTGGCTCACAATATTCCTTGTGACATAGTTGGCGATGAGTCTGTTTAATATAAAAATACACACATCCATAAAGCAACCATGTTTAGAATTTGACCACTTTTGTTTGCAATGCCTTTCAGATCTCACAAGGAATAGTTAACTAAGATTCTTAGGAAATTATCTTTGCCGGAAGGAAGCATAGAAAATAAGCCCCTCATGGTAATATAAAGCTAAAAATCCTACATTAAAAACAAAGTCTTCACTAAGGCTAGAACGTTCTTGCAAAGCTGGGCAGGGAATATCTTTAGGGACTACTGAATGCTTCTCCTTCAGAGAGCTCACAAAGGCCCATTACCTCCAGCATACCTACAGTGAGACACAAAGAGGCTTTCTGGTCCACTCCAAAAGAGTTGGCAACTGTCCCTCATTATTTAAGAACAGAAAAAAAAAAAAAATCAAAGCTTTTGAAAATGCTAGTGTGACAGCAAATAGAACTCAAAACTCAGAAGATACCCTGCTAACATATTCAGACACTTAGCAAAGTCTCTCCATCTCAACCTCAGCCAATGGTTTGGTGAAAATACACACACACACACACACACACACACACACACACACACATGACTAAGAAGCCAGACCAAAGTCCTCAATAGCCCTCAATTTTACAGCAGAACTCAGAAAACAGCAATATCTCCTAATATGGTGGATACTTCACGTTTTCTCTCCACATCTGGAAAGCCCTATTCCAAGGTTAGCAGAACTACTACAAAAGGATGACCTCCAGAATGCTATCAGGAAACCAAAGCTACAGCCTCACCTCAGAACAAAACCAGCAGTTGAACAGTAATTCAGCTGCTTCTCAAAGGTAGTTTTCCTCAGTGGCATTTATGGGAGAAGTGGATGTAGGTCAGACTCCAGGCAGCACCAGCCTCCATCTGGGGCCTATCTATGTTCCCATACTTATAGACCTCTCTGCCCACCAAGTTCTAAAGAGACAGAGAAGGCACAGAGCAATAGCACTGTCTCCAAGACACCACCATGTTTCATTTGGATTTCCTTTGGCTTTTTGTGTATACTGTCACATAAGACCCTCAATGACTGCAGGACAGACATCTACAGATAAACATATAAAAAACCAGGGACTTATATGACTCGTCTGCTCAAGGTTATAAGTTAGGCACTTTAGCCTGAGCCTAGCCTTCCCACTGAGTGGCTAGTAAGTTTCCAGATACTACTTCCTTAGGTTACCGATGAGAGAGGCCATAGTGATGTCTTAGGGGACAGCTGGACATAAGCCACATGACTACAACTGAAACAACTCAGAAGGAGAAGGGAAAAGGACTAAGAGTTCAAAGCCAACCTGTATTATATACAAGTTTGAGGCCAGTCAGGGTCCACATATTAAGACCCTGTCTCAAAACAAGCAAATAATAAATAATCAAACCAACAAAATACTAAATGAAAAGAGCCAGGGTTCTGGCTTGTCAGGCGAGCACTCCAGTCCCATCTCTGCTACCTGTCAGCTAACTGTCTGGGGTCCTTACCTCCCCTGCAAACAGGGAGTAGAGTTACAATGACGAAAGGGATGATGGACATAAACCATTCACATTTCTTCATTTGCAAATACTTGTGCCATGCACAGTGTAAGATTTACAGCAGTGATCAAGAGATAGTTCTGGTCTCACAGAGCTGAGACTTTAGTCAAACTCCCAAGAAAAATAACTAAGCAGATAAATAAATGCTTTTAGAGTATGCTAAAAAAAATTAAGATTACCACAAATGATTGAAAACAGTCACAGGAAGGGCCAGATGTTAAGAGTGGCCTCTGAGGAGAAATTTCTGTTGAGCCCTAAGGGGTCCATAGTAGCTATCTATGTGAAGAATGGACGAACAAACATTTCTGTCATAAAGAACGCAAGATGTGCAAGGGTCACAGCATGAGGAAGGCCCAGGAACATGGAAGACAAACGCGATCGCAGTATGTCCTCTCACAGCCTTTTGGAGAACAACCGTTACAAGCTGCAACCACTGAGGATTACCACATCTATTTTTAAAATTACAAAGATGAGCCTAGAGAAAGGTGCTGTGTCTTGTCCAAGGTCAAAGCTACTCAGAAGAAGACCTAAGGCTGGAACCCCTCAGTATTCTACTTCCTGCGCTGTGAGGAGTCCCCGAAACACCTTGAAAACCCAAGTAATAACACTGCATCGACTTCCAGGCATCCGGTCAATCAAGCACTGAAAGCCCCACCTTTGGAATCTTACCACACAAGAGCAAAAGCAGCTCAGACCTAACTCAACAGCTCTGAAGTGGAAACGGCTTCTCTTCTTGCAGCCATGAATGAGAGAGAAAAGGATGCCCCAGAAAATTCCATGGCCTGTTCCAGGAGACAGAACCACTGATGCAAATGAGCACTCACCTCAAGTGAACAGCACAGGAAAAGCTAATTACTCCATCTGTACCAAAGAACAAACCCCTTTAAACAGCAGTTCTCGGTCAGGCTGGGACACCCACCCCAGTAAAAGGCATCTGGGAATTGGTGGAGGCAGTCTGAGGTGAACTGCAGGATGCCCTGGGTATTCAATAGGTTCAAAGTCTTGCAAAATGACAGAATGGTCCTATATAATAAAAATAAATAAACGTACTACCTATAATGTTAACAAGAGCCCCCCTCCCATACACTGGAGACACTGAAAAGGTTAACATCTTTAACTTTCCTTGTTCAGTGGCGCTCCCTGATTGTAGGCCTGAATGGGGGTGGGGGTAGGGAAGAACTCCAAGGTTTCACAGCTGAAGAGTGTGAAAATCTGGAATTCAGTGGTAAGCTCATAACTTTATCAGGGAACGTGGCAGTGGAACAAGGATAAAGAAGTTTATAGCAAGAGACAGACTTAAGAAATCTCACCCAAAAGGTAATTCCTCTTCTCACTCCTCCATATAAGCCCTTATAAAATTCTGTGACTTTGGAGAGCTGATTTACGATGTTTTCAGTTTTAAAGGCAGACCCGTGACATCTTATTTACAAATGTAATCACGACAGTCTTGCAAATACAGTCGACTCTTTCTGGACTCAACTACTTAAGGAAGATTATTAATCCCAAGATGCTTATCGCAGGCTGAATGCCAACAGTTTAATGGCAGTTTAATGGCAGCCCCTTACTCCAACCAGCCACTATACCCCACCAAAGTTTTCTCCAAAAATTTAAAATTATAGAATTGACCAAAAGAAAGAGAAAAATAAGAGAGACCCAAAAACCCTATTCTGTTTTGAAATAGCTACAAGAGTAAACCCACAAGGTAAATCTTCCATGATCTGAAAAAGCTTTATCCCACACACTATCTAAAATTTCACCCAAAGGAGTCTGAATATGTAACTTCTTCACTTCAACTGCTAATAAGCACACAGCGGTCTCACACCCCTTTAGACCAATTTTCCAGAAGCCTGCCCTGCCTTCTCAGGACAGCCATGCAGACAGACCTGTTTTCCTCTAGAAGTGCCTGCCAGGCCTTCTCTGCCCTACCAGCCAGACCCTGGGAAATCCCCCTCCAGCCTTTTCCTGGCCTGTCACCAGAAAGGCACACACAGAATGAATCCATCCAGAGTCTCTCAACCTTCCTCTTCCCAGTCACATACCAACTGCTGGGCAGTAATGCCCCACCTTGTCGGTGCTTTGTTTAAAACAAAACAAACAAACAAAAAAACCCAAGAAAATGCAGATTCACGGGGAGAGCAAGCACTTAGTAAGGAGCAGGAGAAAAAAGATGGAGGGCTGTGAGAATCACTGAGCCAAGCCTGCTGAATGCAGCATCAGAGACCAGAACCCAGGGAGGGAGGCTTTCCATATTGCAGACCACACCTGTCTAAGCCAGCCTCCTGCTCCATTTTAAACAATTTGTACAGTTACCCAGCTGGGTGGAAAAACTAGCAAGGCTAAGGAACCACTTGTCCCCTAGTTTTATTTCTTTTTCTCTTTGTTTAGAAGACACTACCTCCCTAACCAGACAGGTAGGCACCATGCTGCAGTAGCAGAAATGAAGTGTCCAAACCAGCCTAGAAGACCTCTTCTCTGAGGATCATGATGCTAATAAATGGGGCTTTAATGGGCAGGTTTCACTCTGCCATCCACAAGTGAACACATGCCTGCAGTCCTACAACGCCCGACTCCGCAGCCTGGTAGACAGCGTCTTCCCTAGGCAGTAGTTATCCCACTTGATCCTATTCCTCCTCTGGCAGAGAAGGAACCAAGGGAAAGGCAGGAGTTAGCTTTATACCCATAGCTTAGCACACTGAGAGGTTTGGGGGGCCCCCGGCGCGCCCTGCCTTGGCACTCCACCCTTACAGGCCTCCGTCACCCAAGGACTCACCACTGTGCGAGCTGAACCACCTGGGTGCGATGTGCAGAGGTAGAGCATCCGCCAGCGAGGCTCGGGAGCCCAGGTACAGCATCCCGTCTCTATGGTGACCGCCGCCTGTCTCCTGGTAACCATTGCCGTGAGCATAGGTGGAGTCCGACGTGGACCCTCCGCCGCCCGGCGCCCTCTCTGAGTCGCCGGTCCCGCGGGAAGCGGGGGTGTAGAGGCCAAAGGGCACCCCTCCGGCCGTGCTGGGGTCCATGCCCATGCCCGCCACCGAGCTGACCGAGCGGCTGCGCAGCCCCATAGCCCCGCCGCCCGTCCGGTAGTGCCCAAAGTGGGGCGCTCCTCCCGGCGGCGGCACGGCGCTGTCATCGGTAGAGACCCCCGGGAAGGGGCCTCGAGAGCGAGCCGCCGTGCTCTGCTTGCCCCCCATGTTCGCCCGGGCCCCGGTGGGGCGGGAACCTCGAGGCCGAAACCCTCCCCCACTACTCAGAAGCGGGTGGAAGACTGGGCGAACATAAGGGGGGGGGTTACAAAAGAGCCCCGAGGGAGAAAATGAAAAAGAGAGAGGGAAAAAAAAACCTCAGAAGATCCGCGGGGCGGAAAAAGCAAGCGAGCGGGGACCCCAAACTAAGAATTTCAAACAGTCCAAGCCGAATGCATGTTCTCCTTAAGGTCCGAAGACGCGCGGTCCGGAGCGGGCGCCGCGCGCTACAGGCCGCCCCCGGGCTCGAGAGCCTGAGGAGCCGCAGCGAAGGGAGGGAGGCGCCGGAGGAGGCCTCCCGCCCGCCCGCAGCAGGAAGCGGCGGAGGCTCAGGGAGCCGCGCGCGTCCCCGGTCTCAGGACTCGACGACCGGGGCCGACGGTCCGGACTCCTTCAGGCTTCGGGAGGGCTCGCGGCGGTGGGGCAGCCAGGCGGAGCTCTGGAAGCCGCAGTCGCGTGGCGTCGCGCTCCGGCTCCAGCCGCCGCCGGCCCCGCCAGCCAGCCGCACCGACCCGCTCGGTCCCGGGCTGCGCTCGCCGGCGCTCCTCGCCGCCGTGGAGACAATGGAGGGCGGCAGAGCGCACGCGCGGCCCGCGCCTCCCTCCCTCCCCACCCCCCCGCCGGGTTAACCCTTTCGCGGCCCCTGCGGCGCGGCGAACGGCTGCGGTCCTGGAGGTCCCCACCCACCCGCCGCCTGCGCCCCTGGCGTCCGGGAACCGGCAAGTTCCAGAGGCCCAGACTTCTTCCGGAACCAAGCACGGCTAGAGTCGCCGCGAAAGTCGAGTCACTACGTTCAAGAAGAATCCTTGCGTGGGGGAGGGGCGGCGACGGTTTTAGTGGGTGGGAAGAAAACTAGAAAGAAAGAAAACCGACTAAGACGCCTACCTGGGTTTGAGGGTCGTTGGGCGAGCCCCCTCCCGCCACAAACCTGCCCTCACAGCACCCTCTGGTGGATGTGCTGTGCATCCGTTTGGAGGTTCCCATCCAAGGACCCCAACCAACATTAGGAAGTTTTAGCATTTTGGGGGCAGTTAGCTTGGACCCAAACATCGGGGGCCTTAACATTTAGGGTTAGCTGTTAGGAGATATAGCAGTGCCCTGGGGGCATATAGGAATCAGGGTTTTGCTGACAAATCAGAACCAACTTTTTGGGTCTAAGGAAGCCAGTCAATTCCTTAGGCTAGAATGTAATCCTCAAAAATCAATAGGTGGATAAAAAGCATGGAAATAGACCGATGCAGCTAAGAAGTGGTTTTTGAAACTCCTTGTCCAAGGCCGACTCCTGTTTTTGTTTACCATGTATTTTGAAATAGAGCCACAAGGCAAGGACACAGTGAGCACTCAATAAATATTTGTTGACCAAACTGCATTTTGCAACAATCACCTTCCCAATTCAGACCCAGTCTTTCTCATATATCCACATTACCTTATTTATTGGACAAATAATTTTTCAAGTCCTCAGCGCTGGATGTGAGCATCACCCAGTCCAGAGCTTCTCTGTCTCCTTGTCAAGTGTGCCAGGTGCTTCCAGAAATGTGTGGAGTGTGGAGTTGGAGAGAGACAAAAAGGTCTAATAGACATGTCTCTTCCAGTGTGGCTAGCCTGGAAGGCCACAAGAAGATGTCTATTTGCAAGCTTAGCGAATCTGGGGATGAGCAAAAAGCCCTGAACAAAGAATTTGAAAGTTTTGTAAGAAAAACTAATGCAAGAAATACCTGGGCTGTGGCACACACCTTTAATCCTAGCACTCAAGAGGCATAGGCAGGGGGATCTCTGAATTTGAGGCCAGTCTGGTCTACATAGCAAGTTCCAGGACAGCCAGGGCTACACAGGAAAACCCTGTTTTGAAAAACCAATGTGGGTGTGTGTGTCCGGGCTGGAGAGATGGCTTAGGGGTTAAGAGTATGTGTTACTCTTGCAGAAGCCCTGGGTTCATTCTTAGCACCTATGTGGTGATTCACAACCATTCGTAACCCCAGATCCAGGGTACCCAACAAGCATGCTCAGGATGCGCCACCTCCCTGCATGCAGGCAAGGCATATACAAAGAGCAGGTAAATCTAAAACTTCATAAAATGTAAATATAGAACAAACACATTGAGATAATATCCAGGATATCTATCATCTGTGTCTAAATCAGGAATGTGTGCACTTCTAAAAGAGAAAAGGGGTGACCTAAAGAAATAGAAAAGGAAATTACAGAGGCTGGAGAGGTGGCTCAATAGAAAGTGTACTGCTCTTGCAGAGGACCTGAGTCTGATCTGTAACTCTAATTCCGAGGAATCTGATGACCTCTTTTGGTTTCCACTGGCATCCACACGTAAATAGCACTCACTCATGTAAACGCAGACTCATAAAGAAAAATAATGCAAACACATGATAAAAGGGAACATTCAGCTGGTCAGTGGTGGCACATGCCTTTAATCCCAGTACTCAGGAGGCAGAGACGTGCAGATCTTTGTGAGTTCAAGGCCGTTTTGGTCTACAGAGTGAGTCCCAGGACTGGCTCCATAGCTACTGGGAAACCATGTCTCGAACCACCTACCCACACACAAAAAGGGAACATTCATCAATTTTAAGTGGTATAGGAAAAAAGCTAGATTCTTTTTTTTTTTTTGAGACAGGGTTTCTCTGTGGCTTTGGAGCCTGTCTTGGAACTAGCTCTGTAGACCAGGCTGGTCTCGAACAAAGCTAGATTCTTGATCCTTCTATTTTTGAAGTTAAATACATTATAACCCTCTTAACAAAGTGGTTTTTGATCTTATTAACTTACTACACACACACACACACACACCTATGTAGTTACCCCTCCCCCCAACTCAGGCACTGGAGATTGAAGTTAGGGCTTTGTATGTGCTAGATTTGTACTCTATCGGTGAGCTATACCCAATCCCCTAATAAAATATTTAATATCTGAGAAGTTCCAGGCACTCTTCTGGAATCTAGGATACAGGATGAACTAGGCAGATGGAACTTCAGGACAGCCATTTTGCACCCTCTTGAATGACTATAGTCAGAAAGAGATGGTAACGGCTACAGAGAAGTGTCGAGACCAGACCTTCGTATCTTCGTACTGGAAACATTAAATGGTTGATTGCTTCGGAAAATAGTCCGGCAGATCCTCAAAAAGATTAGAGCTGGGTATGGTAGGCACACATCTTTAATCCAAGCACTAGGGAGACAGAGACAGAAGGGTGTCTGCGAGTTTAAGGCCAGCTTGGTCTACATTGTGAGTTCCAGGTCAGCCAGGGCTATACAGTAAGATCCTGTCTCAAAAATAAAAAGATACAATATAATATAGCCATTCCATTCTTAGGCATAAATATTTTTTTTATTTATTGTTTTTTCAAGACAGGTATGGTCTGAGTAGGTCAGGCTGTCCTAAAACCACTTCTATAGACCAGGCTGGCCTTGAACTCCCATATCCATTTGCCTCTGCTTCCTGAGTGCTTGGATCAAAGATGTGCACCACTACAGCTGGCTTTTAGGTATATTTCTAAGGAAAAGAAACATACATCCACAAAAGAACTTATACAGGAATGTGCATAGCCTTATTACTTGGTTTTGTGTGTGCATGTGTGTTTGTGTGTGTGTGTGTGCACATACCTGTCCGAGTGTGGGGGTACACAAGCATGTGAAGACCAGAGATGGATATAGGTTATCTGCCTCAATCACTTCTCTGCCTAGCTTTTTTGAGATAGGCTCTTCACTGACCCTGAAGCTCACTCATTGGCTAGACTCCTTAGCCAGCAAGCCCAAGAGATTCTCCTGGTCCCACCTCCCAGCACTGGAATTACAGACTCATTCAGTGTGTCTGGATTTTTAGGTGTGTGATAGGAATCCTACTAGGTGTGGCAAGTGCTACTGACCGAGCTATCTCTCCAGGCCTAATTTTATTTTGTTTTGTATTTTGGAGACCAGGTATTACATAGTCCAGGTTAGCCCTTTATTCGCTGTGTAGACAAGAATGTTCATGAATTTCTGATGGTCATGCCTCTACCTCCCACGTACTAGGATTACAGGCTTGCACCACCACACCAGGCTGCAGCATTATTTGAGACAGAATCTTGAGTTCAATCGCTAGTATTGCATGAACTTAGCATGGTGGTATGCACCTATAATCTCAGCACACGAGAAGTAGAAGATCAGGAGTTAAATGTCATCCTCAGCTTTTAAATACATTTTCCATGTATTTTTCTCCAGACATGCCTTGAGGGAGGGGCTATCCCAAAGCTTGAAGAAATTGAGAAATTTGAACTTGGCCCCCTTTTAAAGTAAGACAAGCTCCCTCTTCCCCAACTAAAGAGCTATATACTTTCAGCCCATACATGAAGACATTTATGTATATTCACACATATAAATTGGAGAGATACATGAAGCAACATAACAGTCCCCTTGGGAGAGAGACAGTGGCCGCTTGGGCACTCTGGGTGACAGAATAGATAAAAACATTGTCCACATAATACATGTTTTAGTATTTTTGGCTCTTTTCCGTGTAAATTTCTTATTTAAATGTTTTTAAAGATTTATGTGTGTAAATGTTTTGCCTGTGTGTACATATGTGCACCACATGCATGCAGTGCCCACAGAGGTCAGAGGAGAGAGTCAGGTCTCCTGGAACTGGTTGGGAACCACCACCGTGCAGGTGCTGGGCACTGAACTCTGGTCCCCTGGTGGAGCAACGCATGCTCTTTTTTTTTTTTTAATTTATTTATTTATTTATTATGTATACAATATTCTGTCTGTCTGCAGGCCAGAAGAGGGCACCAGACCTCATTACAGATGGTTGTGAGCCACCATGTGGTTGACTGGGAATTGAACTCAGGACCTTTGGAAGAGCAGGCAATGCTCTTAACCTCTGAGCCATCTCTCCAGCCCCGCAACGCATGCTCTTAACCGCTGAGCTATCTCCCCAGCACCTTATTTTTATTTATGGAACAGAATCTCACTGTGCAGTCCCATGAGATATATCTGGGGTCTTGATCTTCCTGCCTCTGCCTTCGGAGTGTCAAGGTTATAGGTGTTTACTGCCATGCTCACCGTGCCCTATAAATTTAGATGGATAGACAGAAAAAAACATGCCGCATGTATACGAAAAAGTCCCAGAGCCAGAAGGAATAGAACTGAGCTTCAGTGCTTTACAGTGGATATGCTAATCATGAAATCTCCAGATGACAGTTTTGTTTGCTCTGTGTGCTTTTAAACAAAATGACAAAGATTAGGGCTGCTTCAAGCTATATTTCTTTTTGCAAATGAGTCATTTGGCCTGTAGTTTTATATCTTACTGTTTATTAAAAGGCTGATGCTCAGAGGTTTGCCAGCCAAACAGTTGAGCGAAGCCCCCTCTTTCTGGAACACGCTAAAGCTCAGCTTCGGTGCCCTTCTAAGAGACTGCCCTTGCAACCGCCCTGTACATGTACCCAAATTACAATTTTCTCTTGGAAGGGATGTTACGATATGGAGCTGGGGTTCAGCCGCTTGAGCGCTTCCTTTACCTGGCAGTAATTCATGACATTGCAACAAGGTCTTAGGTCTTAGAGGAGTCCCATGTTATCATTTGTTGCATCAAGAGTCCAATGGGGAGATGGCTCAGTGGGTGAAGCATTTACCATGCCAGCATGAGGAAAATGTGAAAGAAGAGTTTGGATCCTCAGCACCCATGTAAATACCAGGTGGGGGCATGCAACCTTCCTGTAGTCCAATCACATGGGAGGTGGAGACAGGGGATCCCCGGAGCAAGCTGGCTAGCTAGACTAGCCAAAGTGGTAAGCTTTGGGTCCAAGTAAGAGATCCTGCTTCAATACATAAGGCAGTGATTGATAGAAAAAAACACCTGGTATATCTTCCTCTGGCCTCCAGTGCGTACGTGCACCTGCACTCCCGTACACGTATGCCCACATGCACTGAACATGTAGACATGCACATACACACCTACACCCACAACATACTGTGAAGCCAGACTGGCAACACGTGACTGTAATCCTAGCTACTTGAGAGGCTGAGATAAGGGATTGGGGTTTAAGACCCCCTGGGTCACAGAGCAAATTCAAGGCTAGCGTGGGTAATTTAGCAAGAATCTGTATTTTAAAAAAAAAAAAGTGGGGAGGAAGGTTTAAGACTATAGCTCAGTGGTCAAGCACTTGTATAGCTCAGACCTTGGGTTGGGTTCCTAGCACCACAAGGGGGGAAGGGGGGAAGGTTAATGGGTTTGGGAAAGGCAGCAAATCCTTTCCTACGTGTTCAGATGATATGAGTGGAACAAGGGTCCTCATGGGCACAAGAGACAATGGAGTCTCAGAACCTACCAGTATTCTGTAACACCCGCCCCTCATAACAGCAGAGGCCCTAATTGAATTGGACCTCTATCTATAAAAAAAAAAAGATTTTTATTTTATTTGTTTATACCATGTGTGTAGTGGTGCTTGGGTAGGCCAGAAGAGAGTGCCAGGTCCCCTGGAGCTGCATTACAGGCAGTTGTGAGCTGCCCTGCATGGGTGGTGGTGACCAAACCTGGGTCCTCTTGGAAGTGCAATAACCACTAGCCATTGCTACAGATCCTTGACTTCTATCTTCCTTTATTTCTTTCTTCCTTTTTTTTTTATCTTTATATTCTTACTGCTTATGGGTGAGCTGCTTCACAGCACACTTTCGTGCAGCAGGGTTAATGAATATTGATTGACCCACCTTCTATAACCGGCAGGAGAAAGCTGATAAAATAGGTGTTACAAAAGCCCACTGCAAAAGTGAAAATGCAGGCAACGCTGCCGCAAAGCCCTGTTTCAACACTTTAGGAAATCTACATGAAGTCTGGGGCTTGCACAGTTCAAACAAGAAAGAGGACTGATTGTCAGGGCCAGCCCCTGGGCAACAGTGGGGAACTTCTCCCTGTCTCTTACGAGTCAGAGCATGGAAGGGCTTTTCCCACTTTGAGAGAGCCCCAGCACCTCCCCTGGGAAAGATAAAAATCTTCCCCTGAGAAACGTCCTCTTGACCCCTCTCAGAGCTCTGTATGTTTTTATTGTTTTACTTGAAAAGAGAAAACTTGAGCAGAGAAACAAGCAACCAAATATGCAAAGCCAGAGGGCTAAGCATGTGAGCACATCCTCAAATATTTGCTGACTGACAAAGAGAGAAAAATTACTAGTGGGTCTCAGAGCAAGGGTCCAAGGTTTCCAGGTGTAAAAGGATTGGGTGGCGGTGGTGGTGCGGGGAGCATTGAGCTACCTCTACATCCTGCAGAAGAAACAGGAGACTAGGAAGAGAGGGGTTGTATTATATAATGCTGGTGGGAATGTAAACTAGTCCAGCCAGTATGGAAATCAGTATCGCTGTATTGCGGTTCCTCAAAACACCAAAAATAGATCCACCATGTGATCCAGCTATACCACTCCTGAGTATTTACCAAAAAGATTCCATGTCAGTCTGTCACACAGGTTTCGGCACACGGTGTTCACGGCAGGTCTCTTCCCAGTGGCTAAGTTATGGATTAACCTACCTACCTTTTTTTTGTTTGTTTGTTTGTTTTGTTTTGTTTTTTGAGACAGGGTTTCTCCGTGGCTTTGGAGCCTGTCCTGGAACTAGCTTTGTAGACCAGGCTGGTCTCGAACTCACAGAGATCCACCTGCCTCTGCCTCCCGAGTGCTGGGATTAAAGGCGTGCGCCACCATCGCCCAGCCAACCTACCTTTCTTTAATTTTTTTTTTTTACATTTGTACTGATTCATTGTGTGTGTGTGTGGTGTCTGTCTGTGGGTTCAGGTATCAATGAAGGTCAAAGGCATTGTTGCCTAACCTGGGTGCTTGGAACCAAATGTGGGTCCTCTGCAAGAGCAGTGTGTGCTCTTAACCACTAAGCCACCCTCCAGCTCCCAGTGAAGAAGAAAACACAGCTGTGTTGAAATTTTGTGGCTAGCTGCTGTTAAAAGCCAGCTGAGGTCCTGGGTTTCCTGGTCTCTGTGTATCTTGCTTTTCTTTGGATTGCTAATGAAGTGACCTTCCCTGTTGTGTGGTCAGTACATTGAGGTCTATGTGACAAGGGCCGATGTTCCCCAGCCTCTGCCACAGACAGGACACTACTCGCGACTCTCAGATGTGCGCAAGAACGAGAAAGCAGCCAGAGAGCTTTTGATTTCGCTTCAGAGTCCTCTGTCTTTGATGGTAGAGTCATGACATGACTTTGTGGGTGGGACACAGTGTGGTGAAAGATGTTAAAGAGGGGCCTGAGGAGGCAACTGGGAGGCACACATGCTCGGCTCTTTGACATTCTTTCTATAGAAAGCATTGAGGAAGGGAGCGCTAAGGAGCTCAGTTCCAAAGTACTTTGCGTGTTCTTAGCAGGTGACATGCAGATTTTGAGAACTGGAAGCCAGGTGTGGTCACACAAGCCTGTTATCCTGGCACTTAAGAGCCGGAGGCAGGAGAATCAGATCAAAATCATTTGAGCTACAGTGAGGTCCAGGCCAGCCTGGGCTACATGGGAACCTGTCTTTTAAAAAGAAAAGATTGGGAGAACTAGAGAAATGTGGGTGAAGGAGCCGAGAGTGGGGAAGTACTGCAGAAAAGCCCACACCAGGGGATCCAGCACATTACCAGGCTACATTTGGACAAGCAGAGCTTTGTAATATCTTATCTATCCCCCAAACCATTTTTTTTTTAATTTTTCGAAACAGAGTCTCTCTGTGTAGCTCGGCCGTCCTGGAAGTTGCTCTATAGATCAGGCTGGCCTTGAATTTACAGAGATCCACCTGCCTCTGCCTCCTGAGTGCTGGGATTAAAGCCTTGTATCACTACGCCTGAATTTTTTTAAAGATTTTTTTTTATTTTTGTTTATTTGTATGTGTGTATGTGCCACATGTATGCAGGTACTCACGAAGGCCAGAAGAAGGCATCAGGTCCCCTAGGGCTGAAGTTATATGCTCTTGTGAGCAGCCCTACTCTAGACCCCTGGAAGAGCAGCAAGTGCTTTAACCAATGCCCCATCTCTCCAGACCCCTAATGATCCTGTTTTGATAGTGTACCCTAAGTTCTGGGATTGACTAAAACTCGACATTACAGTTCACCCTAGAAGGTTGTATGAGTACCTTGGTATATGTATTTGTACTCAGAAGAAGGCATCAGATTTCCCCCACCTATTGTTTTGAGGCAGGGTCTCTCTCTGAACTTACGGCTCATGTTTTCTCAGTGAGCATGAATGCCAGTGAGCTCTAGTGATCCTCCTGTCCTATCTCCACCCAACTAGGATCTGGTGCTACAGGTGCACACGGGAGCCTAGATTTGTTACATGGACCTGAGATCCAAATTCTGGCCCTCATGATTTCAGAGCAAGTGTTCTTAATCACTGAACCATCTCTCTCTAGTCCTCTAGCAGTTTTTTGTTTTTGTTCTTTAAAGGACTTTCAGTGTGTAAGAGAAACCTGATGGGAGGATGAGAAAGAAGGAATTCAGGAAAATAACTGGCAATCTTATGTTTCTCCCAGATGTACAGAATTTCACAGGGATGGAGAGATGACCCATCGATACACTGCTCTTGCAGAGGACTTGAGCTCCACTCCCAGGACTCACACCAAAAGGATCACCAAGTATCTGTAACTCCAGCTCCAGGGGATCTGATGTTCTCTTCTGGCCTTCTCAGGTAACTGCACTCATCTATACATTATTCTCCCCCGTCCACATAACCTTCCTGCACACACACACACACAATTAAAAATAAATAAAATAAGTCTTTTAAAAAAGAGTCACACATGAAGGGCTTTGGCAGTCTTGAAGTTACTGTTGGTTTCACAGAAGGTCCTTCCAAGCTACAAAGCTGTCTGGGAGCATGGCCATCTGCTTCTTACTGTACACGCAGTAACAAGCAGGGCCCAACAAAATGAACCAGGGTCCTGTTCTGAAGTTTGGAAATATTAAATAATTATTGAATTAAAAAGCAATGTGTACTTTGAAGTGAAGAAGTATAGTGCCACAAGAGAGTTAAATTGGAGACCAGTATTATTCTATCTTTGGAACACAACTCGCTCTCCACACCAAGAGCTCTGTTCACACTCTTTTATTTTTGTTTTTGTTTTCCAAGACAGGGTTTCTCTGGATAGCTCTGGCTGGCCTGAAACTCACTCTGTAGACCAGGCTGTCTACACAAATCTGTCTGCCACTGCCTCCCAAGTGCTGGGATTAAAGGTGTGCACCCCTCACCAGGCACTTTGTTCACACTCTTAATGAAGTACTTTCCCTTTGAATAGTGTGCCCTATATAAATCTTAATATACTGAAACACTCAAATGTCACCTTCAAGGTGCCACTTCAGGTCCTCAATTTAGGTTATTCCACCCTGACACATTGCTTACAAGTCTATTATTTAATTCAATTCTGCCGAGTATTTATCTACTGTGTAGTGATCAATTGTTCCAGTTTTCTGGGATGCAAGAGTTGTTTTTTGTTGTTGTTGGATATGATTCTAAAATCTGGACTGTTCCTGGCAGAGACGACAGGGAGATAATGTCACCCTAAGCTTTAACAGCCAGCATTCCAGGGGTAAAGGAGCCCACACCTTCTCTCCATTCATACAATGACTTGCACATAAAATACTACCAATAGGGGCTAGAGAGCACTGGACAGTTTGCAACTGTCTGTAACACAGACATACATGCAGGCAAAACACCAATGCACATAAAATAAAAATAAAAACAATACTGGTATTGTAGAATATTATTTTAAGATGTGTTACATTTGTTTATGCTGTGCCAACATTTGCTTTATTGATGCAAAGATGTGCTACATTTTTTTATGTTACATTTGTTTAATTCTGTGAAGCTCTGATTTTTTTTTTTGTCTAAAACACCCGATAGTCTGATAAAGAGCTGGATGGCCAATAGTGAGGATAGACAGGACTGGCAGACAGAATATATAAAAGAAGGAGCAAGACAGAACAAGGAGAGGAGGATATCTGGGTTACACGACAAGTCACAGAAAAAGAAGTAACGTAAGATATTCAAAAGCAAGAAAAGGGAAAAGTCCAGAGGCAAAAGATAGAATACTTTAAGATAAGAAAACAAGCCAAGCTAAGGCCGGGCATTCATAAGTAATAATAAGCCTCTGTGTGTTTATTTGGGAAAAAGCCAAAAAGAGGAAAACAACCAACAGCACACTGGTAATAGTAAGAATAATAGTTTAAGCTGGGCGATGGTGGCGCACGCCTTTAATCGGGAGGCAGAGGCAGGTGGATCTCTGTGAGTTCGAGACCAGCCTGGTCTACAGAGCTAGTTCCAGGACAGGCTCCAAAGCCACAGAGAAACCCTGTCTCGGAAAA
>NW_026067927.1:14678758-14684888 GCF_014885135.2 Alexandromys fortis
AAAAAAAAAAAAAAAAAAAAAAAAAAAAAAAAAGAAGAAGAAGAAGAGTAAGAATAGTTTATACTTGAGCCTTTACAACACATCAGGCTCTGTGGATTCTTACAACAGTTAAATAAGACAAACCATTTCCACTTCTGCAGAGAAATCAACTATTATTTATTATACTAACCTTCTTGATTATTTTTTATTTCACCCTCAAAAATTATCTAAGATGCCAAAAACCATTTGTGTGGATTACTGTATTGATAGTAATTATTAGAAATTAAAGTCGTGAATACAACTCTCATTAATACCAATTACACATCTTTTCTCTGTGTGACCAACACTGGCTGTCCTGGGACTCCGTTCAGTAGACCAGGCTGCCTCAAACTCAAGAAAGAGATCACCTGCCTCTGAGGTGTATGCCACGTCTGCCCGGCTTAGTTACACATCTTAAGTGAAGAAACAAACAAAAACCAACAATTACACTTTCCACAACCAAAACGATGCTATCGATAGAGTGGCAAGTCGTTTACCATTCGGCTTAAATCACCTCTCCGGACACATTCCCTCTATTGGTTATGCACCGCACAATAGGAGAACTCTACCGCACGCTGGTGATAGAAAGTGAAAGTAACGTGGTAGTAGGATTATGAAATTGTTTTACCTTTGGGGACTTGCCTCTCCACCCCCAAAGTGTCGCGGAGACCCTCAAGAGCCCCTGAATACTTAAGAGGCACGGCGGCACAGCACGAAACAATAAAATGTGCGCTTGAATTTTTTCAAATCCTTGATGGCAGGCGTCAGAAGAGGTGTTTCCTTTGGTACGGATATCGGTTTTGTTTATAGGCTGTGTGAAGGAGAATACGGGAACATCAACCAACCAGAAAGTAGACAGGACAACTGGCATCTGCTCTCTAACCTCCGGCTCTTCGCCGGTCACCGACTCTGTGGTGACCCTGGACTACAATTCCCGGCAGAGCTCACGACAAAGGGGCGTGTCAGCAGCCGCGCGGTGCCCGGGTGACTTCTACTGATGACGGAATGAAGGGGGCGTTCCTGTTTTGGGGCAGGCGAGGTTCGCCGTTGGGGGAGAGAGCACAAGGGGCGGGGTCTACCATTGAGTTATCCAATGACTTACGGTCAAGCGGAAGGCAGGGAAATGGGCGTGGCCAAATTTATTGCCGGACGTTGTGGAGCTTACTAGCCCGGGAAGTATCTGGGTTGGGGATTGGGGGGGGTCGCCGACAGCACCCCCACAGTCGGGATAAGAAAATGGCAGCGCGCTGGAGCAGCGAGAACGTGGTGGTGGAATTTCGGGACTCTCAGGTGAGCCGTGCGTGAATGGAGCTGCCTGGACATGCGCCTTCCGTGGCTTTCCCTACCCCCCCCCCCCAAACCTTACGCCGTCCCTTCCATCCCCTTGCCCAGGATAGCGAGATGGATATGGTGCTGACTTGGAGCTCTCAGAGTCAGGACAGTTTAGGGGAGCTTTGATAACTGGTCAGGGCAGTTAGGACAGGTGTATACGGGGTTTTAGGATTCCACACGGGCTTTAGTGTCTTGGGACACCGTGCCAGCGATAGTAAATGCTGGAGGGATTCTTCCCTTGTTCAAGGTAGTGGGCCGGGAGGTGTCCACTCCCTGAGGCGGTCCGCTGCACTTGGTGACTTCGGGAAAGTTGCAAAACTTCTCTGAGCCCCTATTACTTGAACTAACCTCGCTTTGAAACATTTTGGGGGTGAATTTGTGAAATACTGCTTTGCAGAGCCTCTGTTTCAGCCCCTGACCTAAGTAGCTGCTAATGTGGAAAATTCTCTGCTGTTGACATAATGCATGTATTGCTTAGGTCGGATACCTGTGTAGCCCATGCCTGACATCCCTCTTTGCACATCAGTTTTCTTACCTGTAGAAGGGAGGTCATTATACTTACAGGACGGGCGTGAGATTTTTTTTTTTAATATTTATTTATTTATTTATTTATTATGTATGTATACAATATTCTGTCTGTGTGCATGTCTGCAGGCCAGAAGAGGGCACCAGACCTCCCTACAGATGGTTGTGAGCCACCATGTGGTTGCTGGGAATTGAACTCAGGACCTTTGGAAGAGCAAGCAATGCTCTTAACCACTGAGCCATCTCTCCAGCCCCCTGGCGTGAGAATTTTATAAGAATTTTAAGATGTGTGGCACAGTGATGGGCATATGGTAAGTCTCAAAAACTGTTAACATTGGAGGCCGGCAAGGTGGCTCAGCTGGTAAAGGCACTTCCTGCCAAGCTTGCAGTCTGAGTTCAACCCCTAGGACCCACATATCGTAAAGAGAGAACCAGCTCCCTGTCCTCTCACTCCATACACATGCTGGGGCACATCCATACATAGTAAATAAACATAATAAAAAAGTATACCTTCAAATGTTAGTATGAGTTTTGGAAATGTTTCAGGCACGAAGATTTCAGTTCCATTCCCAGGACCCGTGGGGTAGAAGGACAGAGCCAGCTCCCAAAAGTCGTTCATGGACCTTCACATGTATGGCGAGACATGGGTGCTCACACTCATACACACAGAAAATAAATGAGATAAACGAATTTAAAAATTAAACAAAAGGCTAGGCAGTGGTCGCACATGCCTTTAATCCCAGTTCTGGGGAGGCAGAGGCAGGAGGATCTCTGAGTTCAAGGCCAGCCTGGTCTACAGAACGATTTCCAGAACAGCCAGGGCTACACAGAGAAACCCTGTCTTGAACCCCATCCCCCCAAAAGAAGTTTGCGTTGGCTGAATTTAATTTTTTAAGCATTTTTCTTGTCTGTCTTTCTTTAAATTTAAAAAAATGGTATTATAGTGAGTGTATGATGTGTGAGTGTGGGTGCGTAGAGATCAGAGGACAGCCCTTGGGAGCAGTTCTCTGCTGCTGTGGGATTTGAACATCCATCTTAGGTCAGCAGTCATTTCCGGCAAGACTTGTTACCCTATGGGCCATCTTGAAGGCACCCATTTGAAATGTTAGGTGTATGGTTGTTTTGCCTGTATGTTTGTGTGTGCACCATTTGCATATCTGGTAACAGTTGTGAGCCTCCATGTGGGTTCTGGAAATCTAACCTGTGTCCTCAGGGAGAGGAGGAACCAGTGTTTTTAACTACCAGGCCCCTCTCTCCTGTCTCCTCCCCGGCCCCGCCCTTTTTTTTTTTTTTTTTTTTTTTTTTTTTATGGGAGACAGGATCTCATATGTAACCTTGGTTGTCGCTGTAGACCAGGCTGGCCTCAGACTCACAGAGATCCTCTTGCCTGTCTCCCAAGGGCTGGGATTAAAGGTGTGCTCTACCACACCTGGGCCCTTTTCCTTTTATTTATTTATTTTAAGACAGTTTCAAGTACTCCAGGCTGACTTTGAACTTGATGTGTATCTGAAGATGACCTTGAATTTCCAGTCCTGCCTTTACCTCCTGAGTGTTGAGGTCATTGGTGTGCACTACCACACATAGTTTTATGCAGCACTCAGGGCTGTGCATGCTAGGCAAGCACAATACTAACTGAGATACATCCCTACATATTTTACCATTTTTCTGTACTGAGTCTTCCATATGCCAGGCTTTGTGTTAGGCAGTTTCTCTACATATTCTTTTTTTCTACTTAATGAAAGAGCCATGCAGGCTGAGTTGGTATTATCCTTTTATATGATCGTGGAAGACCTGGCTAAGGCCTCCTGTATGTGACTGATGGCATTGGGATTTGGACACGGTCTCTGACCCCAGAGCCCATTGTATTATTTCATCTTTTAATAGCTCATAATGTGTTACACATAGGTCCATAATAAATATAACATATCCCTTTCCTGTTACCTAGGACATTTCTTGGCAATTTCTTTTTATTTAACCAACAACTATTTATTGAATACATTCTTAAATTTTTTGTTGTAATACTAACCTAGGGCTGCGCCATCTCTCTAGCCCTGAATACTTCCTGCATTCCAGACTTATTCAGTTGCTTATTTAATAAAGACTGATTGAGGGCTGGAGAGATGGCTCAGAGGTTAAGAGTATTGCCTGCTCTTCCTAAGGTCCTGAGTTCAATTCCCAGCAACCACATGGTGGCTCACAACCATCTGTAATGGGGTCTGGTGCCCTCTTCTGGCCTGCTGGCATACACACAGACAGAATATTGTATACATAATAAATAAATATTTAAAAAAAATAAAGACTGATTGATTTACTTCAGGGATTTTTGTTTTTTTGTCTTTGTTTGTCGAGACGGGGTTTCTTTGTGGCTTTGGAACCTGTCCTGGAACTAGCTCTTGTAGACCAGGCTGGCCTTGAACTCACAGAGATCTACCTTTCTCTGCCTTCCGAGTGCCGGGATTAAAGGTATGTGCCACTGCTACCCGGCTTTTTTTGAGCATGGTGTGCTTGTATGTGTGTATGCATGCTTTTGCATGTGTATACACATGTGTAGGTGCACATGCAGGTGGAGGCCCAAGGTCGATGTCAGGAATCATCCTGATTGCTTTTTCACCTTATTCATTGAGGCAGGGTCTCCCAATGAAGCCCAGAGCTTGCCAGTGTGGCTAGTCTTGCTCTGGAGGTCCCCTATCTTAGCCTTCCAAAGTTAGAATTACAGAAAGGTTACCATGCCCATCCAATGTTTATGTGGTTTTCTGGGGATCTGAACTTTGGTCCTCATGATTGTAAGCAAGTGTTTTTACTGTTGAGCCATTCCCCCAGCTCTATCCCCTTTTAAAAAAAGAATAAGAATTTATTGAGCTCCTATTGGGTGCATACTGTGCTAGGCGCAGTATTGCTCTCCAGCTGGTTTTACACTGAGGGAAATCTAGATTATAGTAAGTGGGTGATGCAGGTCTTCTTAAAATCCCATCCTGTATTTTGTCATGAGGATTACTACTATGTGAAGGAGTCACCCACCACTCTGCTCCAGGTGCCCTCCGATAAGTAGGCACCGTGGAGAATTTGACCAACAGTCTTTCGGATTAAGGGATCTTGAAACACTTGGTACTGTCAGCATTGTCAGTGTGAGGCCTGCTTTCCCAAGGGAGGTGCCAGACTCTTAGGGGGGAAAACATATTGCAGTTACCCTTCTTGTTAATTGCTTTCACTGGGGATCAGGACAGAACTGAACAAGTATCACATGTCTAAACCTGCTAATTTGGAAGATGCTAATCTATAAATCTTTTAATTCTCACAGAAACCTGGGAAGTCTCACCCCTATTTCTTTATAGAGATGTCATTGAAGAGACCTGCAGAGAGGGTTCTGACACCTATATTGGAGTGCTAGGAAGTGGGAACAAATAATTAAGCCTAAACAGCAGTTGACATGGCAGGAGAATAAAGTAAATTGGGTAATTTAACTGCCTTGTGGGAGTATCTGTTTTTTCTTTGGATTTTTCTTTTTAGTTTAAAGGGTATATATAGAGTGTGAATTTGCCAGTTTTTTTTTCTGATGCTGATTGGCAAGAGGCAGAAACCTATTTTATTAACTTTCCTATTACATAGAAAGAAAAAGTCAAAACTTCATGTTGCCTCTCTAAAAAAGAGGGTCAGAATAGCAAACTTGTCAAAATGCTCCATATTCTTTTTGTTTGTTTGTTTGTTTTATCTTTTTGAGGCAGATTTTCTCTAGATAGCCACGCTGACTGTCCTGGAACTCTGTAGACCTTGCTGGCTTCAAACTCACAGAGATCTCCCTGCTTCTGTCTCCCAAGTGCTGGGGTCAAAGGTGTGTGCTACCACTCCTACCTGGTACCATATTCTTATTTTATGTTCTAAAAAATAATTTTAGCAGGCTGTGCTGGTTTGAATAAGAATATCTCCCAGACTCATATATTTGAATGCTTGGTCCCCATCTCATGGAACTGTTTGGGAAGGATTAGGAGGTGTGGCCTTGGAGGAGATGTGTTCCTGGGAGCCAGCCTTTAGGTTTCAAAAACCCATGCCATTTCCAGTTAGCTTTCTCTGCCTCCTGCTTGTGGTTTAAGAAGTAAGCTTTCGCCAAGTTGTGGTGGTGCACATCTTTAATCCCAGCACTCAGGAGGCAGAGGCAGGTAGATCTCTGTGAGTTCAAGGATAACCTGGTCACAGAGTGAGTTCCAGGACAGTCAGAGCTACACAGAGAAAACCTGTCTCAAATCATCCCCCCCACGCC